>NC_136636.1:1662211-1669711 GCF_949748355.1 Melanostigma gelatinosum
CAATACGAGCTACTAAAAAAGATATTTCAAATAATTGCAAAGCTCACGTTTCATAGATTGTCAATTGGTTGTGTTTTAGTATTTGGGTGAATTATGGATTAGTGATTCATACATGGAAGTCATCATGTGTCATGTTATGATTCATGGTGTCCTGAGGCACATACAGTACAAAACTATCCAAACAGACACATGGAGGATGCAGCGTATGAATTATACAAATATCATGACGTGCATCAGCACAATTGAAATGATGGCGGGTCCTGTGTATCTATGTCTGCACGGCAGAGAGATAAGAACTGGTGGAGTGAGAACGACGACATGGATGATGAAATGTGAGCATCGTTGCATGTTTTAATCACACACCGTGTGAAATCTAACAACAATGTTTCAATGATTTATGTGCTGTTGAGCGCAGCCTGTGGGGCGTCGTCATCATCTCGGCTTCGAGAGCTGTACGACAACAATACTTCAGCGCATGTTGAGGAAACTAAATTCCCTGTTTGTGTCACAGCTTGAAGTCACATTGCATCTACAGACACGAGTCCAACAGTCGACATCGCTCTCTGCATTCTCTCTGCAACGCAGCTTCCATTAGATCTGCGGTTCATATGATAGCGTGTAATATTTAACACAGCCGAGGGCGGCCGCATCAGTATCAATGAACAAACACTGCAGTGACTCATAGTCGGGAACAAGGCGGGTGGTTTAGGAAAAACTAATTAGCGTGGAATTACACATGTACTTAAAGAGGAATTGAATCGCGTTTCAGCATCCGCATGTTTTATTCAAGGTGCCCGGGGCCCAGTGCAGAGTGTTTATGTTCGCTGTGGACACTGATAATAGTAGGAAACAGAGGCCGGGAGAGACCCGTGGAATTAGAAAATATAGTCCAACGATTTGTTAACGAATGCTCAAGTTCCAAGAATCATGCAGAACGGTTGTCAAAGTATTTGGTTGGTGTTGCAAATATGTTTGACCTCACATGAGATTAAATAATGGAGCTCAGGGCTGCACCATTATGATTATTTTGATCAACACTCATCTTCATTCATTCATTCAGGGGAAAAAACACCTTAAATAACACGTTCACTCCTATGTTATGCTGCCTGTGAGGCAAACCGTGTTGAACAATCTATTTAAACACCATACATTACAGTAATGGCTATCTTTCTGCACGTATAAAATCATCTTAATTCTAAAAATCTAACAATAAAATATTTTCAATTAATAAAATGTTTATGTGCAAATATTTTAGAACGAAACATTTAATTTTCACTCGTAAAATACGTGAGGTTTCACCATTCTGTGTATTTTAAACTGTTTTCCACATTCATAGGACAAAATGAAATCTTCAATAAATACTGTAACAGAAGGTTTTCATTGCGTTCCTAAATGAATACAAATCATTTGTTTTGTCACAGAGTTTAGGCGGTTATGTAAAACAAACTATTTGGCTACACTTTGAGGGCTATAAGAAGTGTAAAATTGAACATAATGTAATGTCGGATGTATATCAGACCGACTTCCCATCTGGAGACAAAAGGCGATCCATTTATTTAGGGCGAAGACTTCTTCGGGTGCGGACGGGGTCAAGCCTCTGAGGAGTGAATGCAAGTCAATTAAATGTCCTCGAAAGTTCCCAAAAAGCCGTGGTGGTTTGAGACGGAGGCGGAGAGACCAGGTGCATGCCGGCTTCACACCCCGACAGCCACCGCGGATTCAGACAGTCATCAATAAGCCATTTTCTCAGCTCTCCAACGTCGTTTGTCTGGCCGGCAGACACCAATAGGAATCCATGATATCGAGCAGCGTCCTGATTTCAGTTTGACAGTCGGGCTCGCGGTGTCCTGACAGTGACCAATTGCACGCTGAGATACAGTCTCCGCTGTCCAATACAGTTCAAGGAGAACGGGGGGAGATCGGGATTCTTAATTGCTAATAGACTCAGCAGCAGCTTCTGTTCTCCACCTCCTCCCAGAGCCGCTAGATTCATATCCCACTCCAAACACTACAGAGAGATAACTGTGATATTTAGCTCCATTGGCAGAACAATGTGTCCATTCATTACTATTAGCAGCTGTGGAGCACAAAGCATGTCTCATTGAAAGTCTCCAGGGACAAGATAATGAGATGGACGACGTGGTTTCACCATCAGATCAGGCTGGTCTCATCCGGCAGTCGTAGCTATACATACGAAAAATGAATGCACCTAAATTTGTAGATATCCCATCAAAAAACACAAAAGGTGGGCGGGAGTGGAGGCAGATGGGTCCAATGACCAGTTCTTTCAGGCGGAGGAGACGGCTGTTCCTACCCGTGTGAAAATAATGATGACTTATTTGTCACGTAACTTATAATTTAGTCAAGGCACTATTTTAAACCTAACGAAGTATTTCACCATCTTTATTAACCCTAACTAAGTATTTCACCATCTTTAATTAACCCTAACGAAGTATTTCACCATCTTTAATTAACCCTAACTAAGTATTTCACCATCTTTAATTAACCCTAACTAAGTATTTCACCATCTTTAATTAACCCTAACTAAGTATTTCACCATCTTTAATTAACCCTAACGAAGTATTTCACCATCTTTATTAACCCTAACTAAGTATTTCACCATCTTTATTAACCCTAACTAAGTATTTCACCATCTTTAATGAACCCTAACTAAGTAGTTCACCATCTTTATTAACCCTAACTAAGTATTTCACCATCTTTATTAACCCTAACTAAGTATTTCACCATCTTTATTAACCCTAACGAAGTATTTCACCATCTTTAATTAACCCTAACGAAGTATTTCACCATCTTTAATTAACCCCAACGAAGTATTTCACCATCTTTAATTAACCCCAACGAAGTATTTCACCATCTTTAATTAACCCTAACTAAGTATTTCACCATCTTTATTAACCCTAACTAAGTATTTCACCATCTTTAATTAACCCTAACGAAGTATTTCACCATCTTTATTAACCCTAACTAAGTATTTCACCATCTTTATTAACCCTAACTAAGTATTTCACCATCTTTAATGAACCCTAACGAAGTATTTCACCATCTTTATTAACCCTAACTAAGTATTTCACCATCTTTATTAACCCTAACTAAGTATTTCACCATCTTTATTAACCCTAACTAAGTATTTCACCATCTTTAATTAACCCTAACGAAGTATTTCACCATCTTTAATTAACCCTAACGAAGTATTTCACCATCTTTAATTAACCCCAACGAAGTATTTCACCATCTTTAATTAACCCCAACGAAGTATTTCACCATCTTTAATTAACCCTAACGAAGTATTTCACCATCTTTAATTAACCCTAACTAAGTATTTCACCATCTTTAATTAACCCTAACGAAGTATTTCACCATCTTTAATTAACCCTAACTAAGTATTTCACCATCTTTAATTAACCCTAACGAAGTATTTCACCATATTTATTAACCCTAACTAAGTATTTCACCATCTTTAATTAACCCCAACGAAGTATTTCACCATCTTTAATTAACCCCAACTAAGTATTTCACCATCTTTAATTAACCCCAACGAAGTATTTCACCATCTTTAATTAACCCCAACTAAGTATTTCACCATCTTTAATTAACCCTAACGAAGTATTTCACCATCTTTAATTAACCCTAACTAAGTATTTCACCATCTTTAATTAACCCTAACGAAGTATTTCACCATCTTTAATTAACCCTAACGAAGTATTTCAGCATCTTTATTAACCCTAACTAAGTATTTCACCATCTTTAATTAACCCTAACGAAGTATTTCACCATCTTTAATTAACCCTAACTAAGTATTTCACCATCTTTATTAACCCTAACTAAGTATTTCACCATTTTTATTAACCCTAACTAAGTATTTCACCATCTTTATTAACTCTAACGAAGTATTTCACCATCTTTAATTAACCCTAACTAAGTATTTCACCATCTTTATTAACCCTAACTAAGTATTTCACCATCTTTATTAACCCTAACTAAGTATTTCACCATCTTTATTAACCCTAACTAAGTATTTCACCATTTTTATTAACCCTAACTAAGTATTTCACCATCTTTATTAACCCTAACTCAGTATTTCAGCATCTTTATTAACCCTAACGAAGTATTTCACCATCTTTAATTAACCCTAACTAAGTATTTCACCATCTTTATTAACCCTAAGTATTTCACCATCTTTAATTAACCCTAACTAAGTATTTCACCATCTTTATTAACCCTAACGAAGTATTTCACCATCTTTAATTCACCCTAACTAAGTATTTCACCATCTTTAATTCACCCTAACTAAGTATTTCACCATCTTTATTAACCCTAACGAAGTATTTCACCATCTTTATTAACCCTAACTAAGTATTTCACCATCTTTATTAACCCTAACGAAGTATTTCACCATCTTTAATTCACCCTAACGAAGTATTTCACCATCTTTATTAACCCTCACTAAGTATTTCACCATCTTTAATTAACCCTAACGAAGTATTTCACCATCTTTATTAACCCTAACTAAGTATTTCACCATCTTTATTAACCCTAACTAAGTATTTCACCATCTTTATTAACCCTAACTCAGTATTTTACCATCTTTATTAACCCTAACTAAGTATTTCACCATCTTTATTAACCCTAACGAAGTATTTCACCATCTTTAATTAACCCTAACGAAGTATTTCACCATCTTTAATTAACCCTAATGAAGTATTTCACCATCTTTAATTCACCCTAACTAAGTATTTCACCATGTTTATTAACCCTAACTAAGTATTTCACCATCTTTATTAACCCTAACTAAGTATTTCACCATCTTTATTAACCCTAACTAAGTATTTCACCATGTTTATTAACCCTAACTAAGTATTTCACCATCTTTAATTAACCCTAACGAAGTATTTCACCATCTTTAATTCACCCTAACTAAGTATTTCACCATGTTTATTAACCCTAACTAAGTATTTCACCATCTTTATTAACCCTAACGAAGTATTTCACCATCTTTATTAACCCTCACTAAGTATTTCACCATCTTTAATTAACCCTAACGAAGTATTTCACCATCTTTAATTAACCCTAACTAAGTATTTCACCATTTTTATTAACCCTAACTCAGTATTTCACCATATTTAATTCACCCTAAGTATTTTATCATCTTTTATTAAACCTAACTAAGAACACTGAAAACACTGCAGACCATCAAAATAAAAGAGGGTTTCCACCAGCTCAGGATGTGACTTTTTAACAACTAATACAACACAAGAAACAAGAAATGATGCAACCAAAATAAAACACACCTTTAAATACAGCTAAAACTATTTGGTCCAAGCTATTTAAAAGTACAAAAGACAGTCCGGATGCTACACGTGTTTCTCAGAGCGAGATCAAAAGGTTCAGGTAAAGTTCTTCCTCAGGAAATATATTCCTGGCTGCCTGAAACCCTCCGACATGAGGTCTGTGGCCCAGCGGGAGACCCGAGCAGACGTCCTCTACAACCTGGTGACTTGCATCTGGGTCATAATATCATCATCATCATCATCACGGGACAGCAGGGCTTCAAACACCAGCAGAGAACCTGCCACCTCACCTGCTGCTACCATACATGGAGGCAGCACGCCGTCTCCCACTATGAAGGAATGTTTCAGTCATGGTGATGAAGGAGGTGACGCGATGTGATTGGTCCACAGCGTTCCAATATTCATACATTTGCAGAATTACAAACTGGGAGTCTGTGGCGACTTTCCTGGAAAACATGCTCCAAATGATCTCTGCACACAAGACACAAAGTAGCAAAGCGTCACATTTCAGTCGTGGTTGGTTGAGAATTCGTATTTGGGAGAAAACCACGGACTGTCAGTCGATCGGTCTGGAGTCTGAAAGGATCGACAGGTCGCTGCGACGGCGTTTCTGAGAGTCGTCCGTGTTTTCGTCTTTAACCCTTTCACAGCGTGTTTCCCACAGACCGTGAAGAAGTGGCCGTAGTCACCCATTGGTTGTTATGAAGCCTCGAGTTCGGAGAGGTTTGATATTTGTGGTCATTTGTTGAGTTTCTCGTCTCTTTTGAGTAGTTTTGGAGTTTGTTTTGTTTTTAGGTGTCGTTTGTCATGTTTTGCTTTTGTTTTGATCGGGCGGGGTTATTTTCTATGAATTTATTTATTTATTTTAATGTGGGATGGAACTTTAAGTTTCATTCTTTTTGGTTTCACGAGTGGGTTATTTGGGGGGTATTCATTTGCTTCTTTTAAAGTTTTAGTTGTCTTCTTTCGTGTCACAGTGGCTTTTCAGAACACGAGCTCCGGTTGAGGGTAACTGGTCACTCACCGCCTCAAGGCGAGCAGCTGCACACTGGAGCTGTTAAAGGAGGTTCACTTCACGCTCGTCTTTCCAGCTGCAGCTCCCTCCAGCCGAGGAGAGACTCGTCCTCGTCGACACGTTGCATAAATCGCTCCTAACGAAACACAAAAATCCCCAAAACTTCACGGCTTTATTGGTGAGGCGCTGTTGTCAGATCTCCGGCCTCGCGCCCCGACGGAGCTGCAGCCGCTCTGACTAATGAGTGCAGTCGGGCCCACCGGAGCCCGTAAGCTCTCCCCAGACTTCTGTGCTTCAATGTAATTTGCGCTGTAAACATCTCTCCATCGCTCGTGACCTTTTAACACTCGAGCGGGCTGAAGGAAAAAAAAACTAAAAAACACGGCCAAGCAGAAAACCTTCAGCCTGCCGACTCTCCTCCGGCCGGCACAGCCGTCAACATCTGAAGAGGTTCAGAGAAACGTTTCTCTCGGGCCGTTGAATTGCTAAGTGAGGTCTCGACAATGTCAGATGATGAATATGTTCTCACCAACGCTCATGCAAAGGAAGAGCTGCTGGCTCCGAGCGCTACCTTTGTAGGTTCCCCACGTCATCTACAACGAGGAAGTACAAACACAGCACGTAAGTGCTGATGTAGTTATTTCAACCAACACCACGATGTGTTCCGAAACCTAACCAAGTAGCTCCCTGTGATCTGAAACATGTTTCGCTGGTTTCCTGCCCTCGTAAATGGAGTGTTGTTTTTAATACTTTGTTCTATATTTATAATTGTGCTCGTATGATTCGGGGTGAGACATTGGTAAAGGACAGAGGGCTTATTACTGACTCTCTCTTCCACTCTGTTCGTTGTTCATGTGAATCATATGAACCGTCAGATACATGTTCCCATGAAGTGACCTTAAAGACACTAAGTTCATGACAGCCACATTTTAGATAAAATCATAGATGTCATTCTGTGATGCTAGTTTCTTTACATCTCATCCCCAGAGTACAGTCAGAGGAATGACTCAGTCTTCTTCCTTTACCCCCCCCCCCATCCTCTTCTGACTCATGATGGAGAAGGACGAATAAAAGACCTTCCAGAGGACAGTACGTGTCCTTCATGGTCCTCTCCTCTCCCTGTTCTTCACTTCCTCTCTCTCTCTCCCCCTTTCATCTGTCCCTGCTGCAATATTG
>NC_136636.1:1674711-1722281 GCF_949748355.1 Melanostigma gelatinosum
TCCACGGCCCGGTACCGGTCCACGGCCCGGTACCGGTCCACGGCCCGGTGGTTGGGGACCGCTGAAACAGACCATAAAGCAGGGAATGCTTTAGGGCGGGGCTACAATGTGACTGACAGGACGCTGACGCTACTACGGCGTCTCCGGTTGCAAAAAGTCCAGATGGCAAGTTAAAGTGGTCAACGGGGGGAGAAGAGGGAGACGAGCGAGAGAGAGAGAGACAGCGGTGAGGAGGAAGTCTGAACATTCATTCATTGAACTGTTGTGAAGGTCAGGTAGCGTGAAAGTGAATCGACTGACGTTAATAACGATGATTGTAGAACGAGCTCAGAGAGAGAATCCAGGTGATTCTTCTTTTTCTGTCAGATCTAAAAGCAGAAACTCATGAAACAGATGAGTTATTGACGTCGCAATACGCTTGAGCTATTTCACAGGTATCAATATGCGATTTATTCTTTTCTATCGTACACTGCAAACATCTATCTGTACGTGCGTGCCGTGTGTGGGGGGGGGCTCTTTATTTTCCCATCAATATGCAAAGTGTTCAGACGCCTCTCGGGTCGCTTGATTGCAAAGAAGTGCAGCTTATGCAAGAAGAGGAGACGGAGCTCGGCCATCTTTCATCTTCTTCCCCGATGTGTGTATTCCACTGTGTGATGACTGACGCGCCATAACAATGTTCATGAACGCACACATGGCAACGAGAGGTCAGCCGATCAGCATGATGGGAAACAGGAAAGGAGACGTGAATAAGAGATAAGAGGAGTCAACGTGAGATAGAAAGCAGACGTAAGGACGCAACTTGTGAAAATACGTATTCAAATGTAAACTTTATTCTGTTACATTGTTAAAAGGAAGAACGGAGTTAGGAAATAAATGAATGATGATATTAAAGTGAAGAATGTATTCTGGCTACAAAATTAAAAAAATAGGGAAATCAAAAGTGTTAACATGTCATACTGGGTTTTTTTCTACACATTATTTCACACTCCAAATGTGTCACATTTTATTTCCGGTTGCAGTGTATGTTGATGACATCAGCTGACAGGAGGTGAACGTGGACACGTGGAGTATAAACAACGTGACGTACTCACCCGTCAGAACGGCAGCTCCTCAATCTGTTCCCGGGTCAGTTGTAGAACCAGCTCCTCTCGGCCGCTCCAGTCTCGGTAGCCGACACCCGGGCCCCCTCGGTCGGCCTCTCCGTTCCAGTACCGCCGGTCGTTTCTTCGGCCTCGCGCTCCCACCGCATTTTAACAGTCACAAACATCATTAAGGCCTCACGCGCCTCGCCGCAGGAGGATTGAAACCATCCAACCGCGCGCATGTTTTGGCATTCAGCGTGTTACCCACAGGTAGCGTCACACACCTGTTCATGCAAATCAGTCTTGGGTGTGTTTGATTTGTGTCACAGCGTACCCGAGGGGGTGGAGCCTGTTAATTAAGGTAGAGACCACATTTCTTTGTTTTTTCCCAACGCCCAGGTACAATAATGCTTATATATATATATATATATATATATATATATATATATATATAACTCATCGTAAATAACTTATTTTTCATATTGGATTATAATCAGTGGTGGGAAAGTAACTCGGCCCAAATACTCAAGTAGAAAGAACTGAAGTACAACTATGTAAACTAATAAATGATGTATTATAGGTTAAGATCAGACTTTATTCATCCAGCAGTATATGAAGTAACTAAACAGAGCTGCAACATTAAAGTAATGAACAATTAATGCCTCAATGATGTTAATCCAATAATATAATATGCATTATTCTTAAAGGAGCTTCGTAATGAGTCGGCTACTTTTACTTTTGGTGCTTTAATAATTTGGTAGTTTTAGCCTACGCAAGTAAGTCACGGGGCCGGGGTTCGATTCCCCGGCTGGACGGCCCTTCGGTGTGGAGTTTCAGTAAAAAAACAGACAAGAACTCATTATGTGGTTTGTAAAAGCAAGAGAGGGGCGGGTGAGCTGGATGAAAGGGGGAGACGGGTGAGAAAGGACAGAGCGAGAGAGAGACATTCCCACACCTCTGTTGGAGGACACGAGGTCAACGCGCATGGTGACAGGATGAGTGATTGGAGTGGAGTTTCAAGCAGAATCCGTTCCATTCAAAATGCTGGCAATCAGACCAGTGCGGTGCCTTCGAGTGTGCGTCTGTCCGCTCGTCACGAGGAGAAGACGGACGGATCTGGATCAGTGGACAGACGGACGGACAAACAGCCGGAGACACATTTGCAGCCGCTTAATGAGGGAAACTCCTCTTCTGGGTGTCTGTGTGGTGCACAACACGGAGCTGGAAAGAGGCCACGTGCAAAACTAAATAGGAATGTTTCTCCTCTGAATTTATTGTGTCTCCATTATTATCCCCCCCCCCCCGAGTCCATCGTAATGAAGGAGTGGGTCACTGTGGACGGTGCTGAGAGTCCTCATGATTGTCCGGCTGCAGGAGGCTGGCTCAATTGTTTTCTGAATGACTTTCTGCTGGATGGATCGCTGGTTTATTTTCAATTTAAAGGCCCGATCCTCGAGTGAACAACCATCAGACTCCATGTGGTCTCC
The DNA here is from genome assembly GCF_949748355.1 of Melanostigma gelatinosum. Classification (NCBI taxonomy): domain Eukaryota; kingdom Metazoa; phylum Chordata; class Actinopteri; order Perciformes; family Zoarcidae; genus Melanostigma; species Melanostigma gelatinosum. The sequence continues at coordinate 1,677,284 of NC_136636.1, forward strand.
TTTTTAATACACACCCAACTGGAGCTCATGTGGACACCGAGGACTTTAATCAACCGTTCCCTGCAGGACACAAAAAAAGAACCAGAACAGGAAGTCTTTGTGCCGTTTCCTCAAACACTGCACCGCACGGCTGTCCAGAGCTACACCTTCTCTCCAGATTGTTCAATTACTGAAAAAAAAGAGATTCAGTCGGCTGGAATTACATCTGATAAAGTCTGTCACAGCTCCTGAGAGAGCTCCATCAGCGCCGGCTCAGACGAGCCGGTTCTCACTGCGGGAAACGGGCCCAGCGTTATTAAAGGCTTCTGTCAAACCAACAATATAAAATGAGGGCTGACAATTTAACCGCCGCTCCGGTTCAGAGTGAAGTCGCTCGTGAATTGAAACTTGTTTGTGGTAATTGTACCAATATTTGAAACTGGTGCAAAAAAAGTATTCACTTGTCACAGCTGCAGAAGATGAGTCTCATTGTTTCACTGAAGGATGATTTGAGACGAGACCTCATGAGAGTGCTGTACATGCATTATTGAGGCGTCTACGACACATCCCCGAAGATCGGAATTCACTTGATAACATTGTTCTGTTTCCGGTGCATTCTTTGTTCGACCTCGTGGCTCATATCTAACAGCCAAGCAGTGTTGGCTGGTGGAACATGTTCTCTGTGGGCTGAGCCACATCCAGTCAATGTCAGCAAACATCCCAGAATGATTCAATGCAAAAACGTTAAGGTGTCAAACACGTATTACTGCTTTACAGTTCAATATTTAACCTTTATTCCAACATGAAAAAAAGCAGACAATAACACTTTGATGAACACGTCGGGACATCTTATTATAGTCTCCCTCACAGGGAATTCAGTATCATAGAATAATATATATATCATATAATAATATGCTGTATAATATAATAATATATATATATAATAATATGCTGTATAATATAATAATATATATATATAATAATATGCTGTATAATATAGTAATATATATATCATATAATAATATGCTGTATAATATAATATATATATGTCATATAATAATATGCTGTATAATATAGTAATATATATATCATATAATAATATGCTGTATAATATAATATATATATGTCATATAATAATATGCTGTATAATATAGTAATATATATATCATATAATAATATGCTGTATAATATAATATATATATATGATATGTCTAATTGTGAGGTCAGGCTGATCTGATATCAGCTCTTTGGCCTAAAGTTTCTCCGCAAAGTTCTCCTCTCAAACGGGTCCGGTTTCAACTTCCGGTTCAAGCGATGATCGCTTCCGGTTGAAACTGGTTCAACCGGAATTGAGGAAATGACAAATAATTGGGTCTCTTCGGCCAAATCCCAAAGTCCCCCCTTACGGACTCACGGACTTTGAGGCGCGCTCCCGCGAAGTCCGTGAGGGTTTAGGGATGTCTGTCAAATCGTCAGGTGTTTGAGGCTCTCGCAGACATGTTGAGCCCTTTATGAACTCTTTCCGTAAGTCAGCATGGTGCTGATTTAGCCTAAGGGAATTACCCACAAATCATTGCAATGTGACGTTAAACACGGGGGGGTAACCAGTGGACGCATGGAGGCGTAAACAAAGAGGACCGCTCAGTGTGTTCAGCCTGAGCATTAAGGGTTAAAGATGGAACAAAAAATAAACATGAAATCAGAAGATATTTATTTATTTATTCATCAAATATTTGATTTTGTCATTGAAGCTGTTTTGACAAAACGAGTAAATATATAATGTGAAGTTACCTCTCATCATGTGAGGAAAGAGCCTGAAGAGTTCAAATCAGGGAGTACAAAGTACAAAATAAATACGCACAATTATACATCATATTTATTGTTGTTTCCATGGTAACGTTCTGTCCCATTCATATTTACATCATCTCAAGCCCTCAGTCTCTCACACTCACCCAGGGTTCAGGGTTTGAGGGTTTAGGGGGGACACTTGGGATTTGGTCTTAATTGTCATTTCCTCGCTCGAACCGGAAGTTGTTCTGCGCCGCATATTGACGGCCGTCCCAAAGCTCTGAGGAGCGAGGAGGGAGGAGGGAGGAGCGAGGAGGGAGGAGGGATCTCTGAGGAGCCATGAACTTCTAAAATGACCACTCAGCATAATCCAAAGAGGCCAAAAGGAGCGTCACACTACGCTTCAAGGGGGGTCGGGTAAAAAAATTAATTTATAGATATCACCATGAACCTTCACCAGTTCATGACTCACATTAAGATGATTCTTTTCAGTGTTACAAGTTGTACTGCGTGGGTATCTGCTGGGAACACGGACTCATTCAATGTGACGTGTGCGGTCATGCTGTCTGATAATTGATGCTTCGCTTCTATTCTGAGAAGTACTCCTATTTATCAAGTATAGTTCAGCTATTCTTAGAGGCTTCGTGAAGTAGTGCCCCACAATGTAATCAGGCCTGTTGTTGACTGTGACAATCAGCTGCCATCGTTTGTTGTGAACAAACAACACAGAAGGACTCGTGATCGGGTTCCACCGTTTCATCCATTTTGCGACGGGACGCTCCTGCAGGATCCAGACAAAGAGGCTCCACAAATCATTTCCAGTGATGGATTGAGCTTGTCTGGTGCTTTGAAGGCGACTGATTAAGGCCCCGGAAAAATGCAACCTCAGCACATCTGTAATCTTCCAGAATGCTCCAATCTGATTTTTCCAGCACATTGGAGATGAGACTTTGCTCGTGCGATCCTAAAGTTACTGTAATGAATGGCAGAGTGCTGGTCTACGGGGTACGGGCAAAATATAATGCAGATAAAATATGTATGTTTACTTTCCAACGCTTACTCATACAATGATCATTTTGTAAAAGGCCGAGACGTTTACATTCAGCCCTTCACCTGGAAAGAGCCAATCAGTGAATGATGACCTGGCTCACATTCAGCTCCCTCACATCTCGTCTCAATCAAACCCAGATCAGTCCTCTATTAATCTCCGTCATCACCACCATCCGTTTATCCATTTTAGCAACTAGCGGTGTCTTGAACGCACCCCCCCCCCCCCCCCCCCACACACACACACACACACACATTAGACCCCGCCAAGAATTTTCACAGACGTGCAACAGATGCCGGCAAATTGTTTACATGGAATCAATACTCGGAGCAATCGATGCAAATGATCCGTCTGCGATGTGGAGAGACTGATGGAGCTGAGAGAGTGTTTTCACAGCAGAGCCTTTTTTTAATGGCAGAGCTTTCAAAGTGCATAGTCCAACCAGTCATTCAACAGCAGAATCATTTAGCACAAAAGGGACGGCAGCGCGACCGCTTCAGTTAGCCCCAAGACCGCTGACGGTTGCCAGGCGGCGAGGCCAAACCTCTTGAGGACTTCAGACATATTGATTTATCAATTCAAGGCTAAGCGGGAGAAGTAGGAAAGTGACAGTGATCAAAACGCTGATCCATAAACATCAGTCAGGTTTGGACCAAAGAGGATGACGTCAGAAGAGAAGCAGCAAGAAATTAAAACCAGATACATGAATGAAGAAGGCGGATGTTTTTTGTTGTTTTTTTAATCGTACCAGTTGGTTTTATTATGACAATGCACACTTGAGAAGCAAAAAAGCCTTGGCATCCTGCAAAAAAACAATAATATTATGACACTACGAGTCACTCCAGCCTGCATCACTGAGCGGAGTGCGCCGTACATTATTATTGCAAAGGGTCACTTTCAGTTGAAACTCATTAGCAAACATAAACGGACGTAAAATTAAAATTTGTGATTACATAAAATATGTCCGTCTTTGTATAGTAGGAGATACATTTCGATTTTCAAACACACACGACAAAATGAAAACACTTGAAAATGTGACCCATGACGAAAAAAAGAAAAGAAAGTGTACATCATTGAATCATATTTGAACTTCTAGGCTAAGATTTTACAAATCACAGAAGACTAATCATTAATCATGTTTTGTTTTAATAATCAGAAACAATTTGAGGCTGTATCAAAAACTTGGTAAAAAAATTTGAAGGAGATTTTCGGTGACCATGTTGTTCAGTGAGCTAATTGCTGGAAAGTGAACGTTTCTCTGGTTTCCGTCCTGAATGTGCCTCGTCTCCTCTGTGAGTGTCTGTACAGTCCCTCTGGGGAGAGTCTCCATGGCACTCAGATATCCTCCTCTGGGCAGAAGAACTGCCTCATTACATAAAAAAATAATTATCCCTGGTCCAAAATCACCTGGAGGGGTCCTTTTCCTGTTTGGGCACATGTTGGAGGTTTGTATGTAGAAAAGGGCCGACATGGCATTTTCACTTTTACTGTCGTGGTTCTGTTGACCTCGGGTCACGTTTTCACCAAATAGAGGTCACTATCATCTGCATAAAACTACACATTTTGCCTCCAAATCGACACCAAACTTAGTTAGTTAGATAATCATCTACCGCGGCCCACAGTTTATTACGCCTTACTGAGGGCAGCTGAGAGGAAGGTAAGATGTTCATCTAATGAACTGTAACAGGAATAAAGAGCTCCTTCAGGTGATTTTAGCGAGGCAGTCCCTTTCCTCCCTCTCTCTTCCACCACCAAAAAAATATAACACAATCTATCAGAACATTTTCCAGATATACAGTGGAACAAATGATTTATTATTCATCTCTAAATCTTTTTTTAGGCGACCTTGTTATTCTCATCTTTACTAGACATCGTGAATAAGGGTAGAAACAGACAGCTAGTGTTAAAAGGCAAACCGTATTGAATCTGAATAAACACACCCACTCATTCACACGCACACCGCGGCCGCCCATTCTTCTGTGTCGTCTGCAGGGCTGATTCCAGATCCTTGTGATAGCTTTTTTTTCATTTTCAGAGAATCTCACTCTCCTTATTAAAAAACACGAGTTGTAGCTTGCAGTGGTCTGGTGGCAGTTCACCGTCTCCTCGTATCATTTAAAAGCAACACAAAAGAAGAGCAAAGGATTCAGAATAATAACCTTGGGATAGTGATGACAAACAAAATAAAAGCCTGTATTTTAAATCAAAAGAGTGAATAAAAGAAGAAATGCCGGGACGGGAGATCATCACGTCTCCCAGTCGTCGCTTCTGACCAACTGGTCGATCCAAAAGCCAATGTGACGAGAATTTGTTTGTCTTAGGCCACTGTAGTAGCTGGGCTACCACTAAAGCAGTAGTCCCTCCCAGCTGTTCCATCCCATCAGTCGACTGTAAAAACCCCACCCGACTCATTACGGCCCCCTTCCCAAAAAAAAGTCCCCTGTAGCTGTTTTGTACTTTAGCACCTCTTGTCATCTCTCCCTGTAAATGTCCAGATAGACAAACACCAGAATGGAAACCGTCACAGTTCCTCGGGTATCCTCTCCCTCCACCATACGAGGGGAGAGTTAAACAAGTCTTAGGGTGGCACGTAGGGAGGTGGAGATCTGTAGGGAGTCATGTTCTTGGGACGGGAGCCCTTGCCCTCCATGGGAGTGGTAAAGGGAGGTGGTGGCTGGTAGGGGGGCGCGTTGGGGTCCTCATCCCGCAGGGCTGTGTACTCCCCCAGCAGCTCCTGGTTGAGGGGAATGGTCTCTGGCGTGGCCATGTTGGGGTACTCGGGGGGTGGAAGTGGGGGCTTCTCTTCCTGTAGAATCAAGGGCATACTGGAAGATGGAGGTGGCTTAGAGTCATCTAGTTCATCCGCAAAGATAATCGGCACACCTTTTTTGATGAAGGTGGCCTGGTCCTCGATGGTCAGCTTGCCCTTTCGCTTCTTCCTGTAGCAGATCATCGCAATGATGCCTGCTATTAACAAGATTGCTGCCACCACCACGGCGGGAATGACTGTGTGGAGATAGACGTCATCTGTGCTCTGCCGGCCTGTTCCCAGAGCTGGCGTGACTGCTGGGAGTTCTGGTATCGCAATATCTCCTGGTGGGATGAAGGAATATGTTCTGCAGCTTGCCCTACCCTTGGCCATGACTTCCAGTGGTCTGAATTCTGGCTCCAAAGAGTGCCTGAAGGTCTGTGAGGGCTTTCCGTCATCACTGGCGAGCGTCCTGCTCATGACTGTGAGCTGTTCCTTTGGACATGGGTGCTGCGGTAGGCTGGTGTTTGTCCACTCCACTACAATGGACCCTTTGCTGATATTTCGTAGACTGACTGTACTGCTGTTGCGGTCTCCAAGCGCATATGCCAGCTTCTTGACCAGGAGGATCTTCTTGTGGATGTCATTTGTTATCGAATGTGGCTCACCTTCGAATCGGGCCGTGAAGATCACGGGGGTCTTGTCATTGATAGGCCTGCGGCTCACGCGGACCTCGAAAGCGTCAATTGCATTCAAGCTACCTTTGTCAGTCGCCTGCATGAAGTATTCATGTTTCCCCACATGTTGGACATCAGGCAGGCCATAGAGAAGTTGGCTGGTGGTGTTGAACTGGATCCAGGAGCCCTCTCCGACCACTTCATTGTGGTTCTGTCTCAAAGTTAGACGCAGCTTGTCAGTTGTCCCATCCTCTTTATCAAAGAATGTATCAGATGGGATCTTGACCTCGAAGTAGGTGCCAACCAATGCATTGACCTGGTCGATGGGGTTTCGCAAGACAGGCTTCTCGTTGTATGGGTCCGGGATGACGGCAGGTGATGGTGTGGTGCGCTTGGCAGGCTTGGCCGTGGAGGTCTTTGGCTCTCTGGGCACCGGTGTGGTTTTGGGTCTCTTAGGTTTCTTAGTAGGTCTTCTAGTGGGTGCAGGTGGTGTAGCGGTGGCCTCCACATACGTAGGCCTGGTCATGGTTGGCTGGATAGGAATGCTGCTGGTGGTCTCCACTATCCTTGTTGGCTGAGGCGGTCCCTGAGTTGGGGTGTGGGCAATGGATTCACGGACTCTGATCGTAGGTTTGCCAGGTAGGGGAACGGGGCCTCTTACAGGGGGAGCAGAGCTTTCGGTTGGTGCGGCAATAGAAGGAGAGGAGAGTGTTGGGATGATCCTCACTGGAGGCTCCACTACAGTTGTTGGAGGAAGTACCGCCAGCACAGGTGTCGGAGTGTTGTTTAATTGCCGCCTCACCCGCTTAGGAACATGAGGTTTCTTGTTGGCAATGTGCCATCCCACCACAGGGTAGCCCAGCTTGGCGGACATTGTCCCTTCCTTTGCAGGACCCTTGACGCTGCTGATATTTGGGACTGTGCTCTGGTCCAGTGAGCAGCCGAGCTTCCAGGACAACAGAGCGCCGTTCTCCACCACCTGGGGAGACATTGACAATTGTTACTTTAATTATCCATCTACTAACATGAAATGCTTGATTATTCACTGACTGGCAAATATTTACTTTACCCATAAAACCACATACTCATGATTAGGGCTGCAGCTTATTCGTCGACTAATCGGCTGTTTTGGTCATAGTTGACTAAGAATGTTTTTTGTTTATTTGTCATTTTTTCAATGCTTTTTCACACTGAATTTCCAAGAAACATAGGAGCACACAAGATTTAATGTGGTGCTTTTGCATGATTATTTGGGGAGAAACTATTAAATCAACTAATTAAAAAATCGACATAAAATCTTAAGACTGCTCTAAAGACAGCCCGAGTCATTAGCATCCATTCTTATTTTTCAATTACTCATTCACTCACCTTTTTGGCATTCCCCGGCCCGGCCATGAATGCAGACATGTCGAACAGCCTGTTGTTGACCACAGGGAGTATCTTCATGTGCGGGAGCCCCACCCCGGAGAAGCTCCTCATGTCGTCCAGGAGCTCCACTCTCTGTGCGGAGCTCATCTTGGTCAAATCGGCGTCCAGGATCACAGTCAGCAGTGTGATCGGCTCCTCATTGCTACACATGAACGGCTGGACGTCCTCCTCTGTGGAGGCCTGGTTGGATGCCAGCTGGGCTGCGTCTGCGTCCAAATGATCTTCAGGGTGCACCTCGATGGAAAACACCTCTGAAGACGAGGAGGATTTGGTGTGGTTGGAGATGGATACCGAGATGTAACGGACGCCTTTGTCCTCCTCCAAAGGTAGACCCTGCAGGATTCTGCTGTTGGCATCCCAGTGCAGCCAGGCAGGGAGAGAGTCCTTCCCCATCTCTGTGATCTGATGCATGAACAAAACAGAAAGGGAATTAAGATCAAGATAACACAAGTAGGGTTCATTTAGTTCGATAAAACATGTATCATGAATCACAATTCTGATGAATTGTGTCCGATCTACAAGCAAATGGTTGAAAGAAAGAACGTAGAAAGTGAATGAAGAAAATGGAAACGGAGCCTCACACACAATAAGCTTTCAGTAGAACTGTTGGCAACTGTTACCTGTGAAGAGGATTGGGCTTGCTTATGAAATACTAATGAAATAGGTAATGTACTTAACGGTTTTACGGTTACATAAAAAAAAATGCACATATAAAACGTGTACTTTTAAAACATATTTGTCCAGTACACAACGAACGTATTCCAGGGCAGCGGCTGTTACAGGTGTGGTACGCAGCAACGCTTTGCTTTTGTGGGAGTTCATATTCGATTTTGAGGTCGTCACCCTGTATTTCTCATGTCGTGTATTTTTGTATTCCAATATTTGTTTGATTTCTTTCTAGTGATGTCGAAATAAAAGGTTAGTGTGCGTGCTATAGGCAGCATGAACAGGATTTACTGCTGCGACTGTGGAACATAGTATGCACGAAGCCCGACTCTGCACGCGCACGCACACACACACACACACACAGCCCTGAATTGTAATTTAAACCAGACTAAAATTGAAATAACTTGGCCAATTATCTGACTGGGGACGTCCCCCTGGCAGGAGGCTGATGGAGAGAAATGGATCACAGGGGAGTGACGACGCATCCACGCACATAAATCCAGAAAAACAACATGAACAAATGCATCCTGTGCTCCCCAGCCCCTACAAGTTAATTCTGCGGCTAATAAATCCTGGCTGATAAATTATGTAGAGGCAGTGCTCCCTAGACACATCATTAATGCTCTAACCAGCACACAGGGGGGGGCACGTACACACATAAACACACACATAGAGGCCGTAGACAGACGCACACGGCTACACACAGCTGTGTTTTTCACTCAGGCACACGTGTTCATCCGGAGAACATCAACAGTACACACCGTCTGCCTCTTTCCAAAAGAACGACCTGGAAATGACCTATTTCACAGATTTGATTTGACTGCTTTTCCTTTTTGCCTCGTTGCCTCATATTCAAGCAGCTCCCTCTGTTGTTCCTTCGGGCTCCTTCAGGAACCCAGCCCCCCCCCCCCCACCCTATTCCTGCTTCCTGTGACAGTCCTTCTCATTGGTAGATACGGGCTCATTGCTGAGCCGATGGTGGAGGGAGATGTCGTGATTCTTGGCGCAGATTATGAAAACCAGCTTGAAAACACAAATATTATTTACAGTTTAATCCACTTCGATAATTGTTTCTATTTCAACAATTTCCACTGCGGGCAACAACAAATACCCCAAATATGCGTGACAGTGTTGATGGCATGTTATCAGCCTGTAAAGGAAAACTACTCGCATGTCCTCAAGGCTCCTCCAGCAACGCTCCATTTCATTTTGTCACAGAGTTCCACCGCCTCGGAACTTCAAACCAATTGCCTCTTGACATGGCATTGCAAATTAAATCACAAAGAGATGATGAAGGACAAGTGAGTTGCCAGGCAGTAATCTCATCACAGCTGTCATAATTGCTCTGTAAATGACTAAATTGCGCCCTGAAAGCACCAAGGACGACCGCTTCCTTATCGGAGGCCAATTAAATGAGGGGAAGAAAAAAAAAAAAAAGAGGAGGTGACACTTCATTTCTTTTTTCAGGTACTTTGGTCAGAGGAGGTGAAAATATTAGAAGTTTACTGCAAACAAAGTCAGCGGTACTACATGGTGTGACATTTGGCTTGTATGGGGAAACTGGTGAATAACAGAAGAGCCAAAAAGAAACAAGGAGAGTTCTCTGAACAGAAGGACTGCAGACTGGACCGCTGCCAGTGGTGATGAGTGAGCGTCTCTGCCATCTCAAACCCTATCGGCTCCACAAACCTCTTCTCAGTAGTGTTGCTGCCTCAGTAAGCGTTAGTTAGTGCAACTCCTTAACTCCTACATGAACCCACAGAGAGCTTGTAGTTTCCTGCCTGCCTAAAAGAACATGAAAAATACATCAAAATCACCCACAAAATGTCAAGATAAATACTTCATATCTTTTCCTGGCACGGGGCTTCGGCGCATGAGAGCTTGATGTTTGGCCCTCAAGGTGATCGTGCGTCTCACACACTCCTTCCAGCCTCCGTACAACACTCACCACTGGCAAGGCTGCAGCCCGAGCCCTCTGAAACAGCCCTGCATTCTGGGAGATTTATCTAAGCACAGCCGGCCGTGCAGCAAGAAGGGAGGAGACTAAACTATTAAAAGGGGGGTAGCAAGGGCAACTCAGGGCATTCAGTGAGCCGCGTGATAGCCTTTCAAAGCACCAGTTCTATGCCTTGCTCAAGGACTCTGCGACAGGGAAATCACATCTTATTCTCCAAAAAGGTTAAAATCCTGAGCAGGTTTGAGCAGTACGGCTTCTGAAGAGTTACACGATCACTTAAAGTAGGGACGGGCGATCGTTTCTATCTTCATATCGCCCAATAACAACATCTCTATTCAAGAGATGACTCCTCGTCATCACTTGACAAGGAGTCATTTCCAAAACACACAACATGCTTTTATCTCACGACATATTCTGTTTGAATCCATATTTGTTGGCGTTTAGCCTTTCAAAAACATTTTCACTGCAGTCAATAACACGGCCTCCCACTTTCAGCAGCCAGGCTGGTATTTGTAGTAACAGGGCGGTCCAGCAGCAACCTAACAGCACCGTAACTTAGATAACTAAGATGACGGCTAAAACACGTCACACTTTTTTAGTGGGATAGCGGCATAACATTAGAATGTAATAACAATGATACTGGATAATCGACACAGCCCTGTCCACAGCACGTAGGGCTCTTTGGAGCGCGGCGCGCTGGAGAGCCGGCGTATGGAGGATGGAAAACAGACGGAAAACTGGCTTGTAATTAAGGATTTAAACTCCACCCGTCATGCTGATTATCGGGGCTCAGCGGGCGGACATGCTGCTCCACTACAAACATCTCCAAATCTTTCTAAAGATTATTTCGATAAGACCTCAGTCCTGATCGCAAACAAATACCTTCATATCGGCGTTGGGAAAAAACGATCATCGGCCAACCCTTCGATCGCCGATCGGCTTGAGCCTAACTTTGAGCTCCGTGTACAACGAATGCTGCCATTAAAAAGCCAAGCCGCTAAGAGATAAGAGCCTTCACAGAAGGAACCACTGACATGTGTAAAGAGGTCTAAGCACGGCTGTGAGTGCACCCCGACTTAAAAGACTGGTAATTAAAACGGAAGAAGAGATAATCTCATCAAAGTTAGGGGCTGTTTGATCATCTTTGTCACTCACTGACACATGCACATGTCAGCCGTAAAGCCACCGTGACTATCGGCGCTCTAAGCTCCAGTGATGGGCACTTTGGTGCAACCAACTCGGGTGAGAAGGTGTTTGAAGTCTGCGTGAGCGGCGAGCATGAAACCCTGGGAGACATTACCGCATATCGCCGGCATCATCCTTATGGTGCTCTGCCTCACTGCTCTGGACCGCTCTGCCTCCTCAGCGCTTTCTGTTTGGAGTTACCGTCCTCAGTCAGAGGCTGCAGTTTGGAAGTGAGGCGGCGCTACGGCGAGGACAGGAAGGGGAAGACGGATAGCAGAGCAGCCTCAGCGCTGACGGTTAAAGTCATAGATAGCGAGTCCAAAGTCAAAGCAGCGTCTCTGGAGCTGAGAGATGGGAGGAGCTGCTGGTTACTCAAGTGTGTTCTACTCTACCCTATCTGAAGGTTCTCTGTTATGACACCCTCCATGTTGCTCTATAGTTCAACTTAGTTTCACTTTGGTGTGGTGAGTGTCTCTTATCACCAGCATGAGACCACAAAGAAGAACGTCCTCACACCCATGCAGAGGGAAGCGGGTCCTTTAAGGGGGCTTTCATACATCAGCTGTTTGGATACAACAAACTCGGGCCCGGTTAGCACAGTTCCAAACAACCAAACCAAGACCGCTTAAAAAGGTGGGTCCTGGAGCTCTTCGAAGTGGACTCTGGTCCGGTTCGTTTGTGGTGTGAAAGCAAACAAACCCACCACAGGATTCTTATGAGAGCAGATCTGTGATTTTAGCACAAGTTCAAAGACGAATCCATCTGTTGATCATGAAGTCTGTTGAGGAAGAGATCCTATTGATCTGTATTTCAGGCCATGTGGGCGTCCTCCTGATTAATGAGGCAAGAGCCGTGAGAACTGCTGTGCTGGGGTCCGACTCTGTGTACTTTGTCAATTGATTAAGTCCATTAAAAAGTATTTGACAGCGATCCCACAGCAATAAGCACCGAATCATTAGCCGCATGCGTTCCCCAACGTTTGGGGGAGCGACTTTACAATCCTGTCTCTACCGGTCATTATTAGGTATATTATATTATAAGACGAACTATCCTAACAATGCTTATAATCAGATGTTTCTTTGGAAGCTTGAAAACACTGATTTGAAGAGAATTTGCAGGATGATTATCACCAAAAACAGGCCAATCAATGAGTTCCTATCAGTCTATACACCTTCATGTTTACTTCTATTGGTTCAGGGTGAACCGGACCAGAACGGATGATTTCACTCGCTCGGTTCGGACCAACTACAGGTTTGAAAGCACCCGAAGTTCATTTTGATGATGATCATTTGTACTTAGGTCAAATTTTGAACGTGTGACTTTTACTTGTAATGGATTTCTTTCACATCTCATTATAGCGTTGCTACTTTTACACAAGACAGATAAACAGAGCGGCCAAACGGAGCCGAGGAGCAAACTGGGAACGAAACACTGAGGAGCTGAATCCATTCAAATGGCCTGAATGAGAAGGATGTACTCTTAAATAGATTCTTTTTACAAAGCTCAATCTTCAGGATCCGTTAGTTTTAAACTCATCGATTTCTTACTGGAATGCTTCTTAGGAGTCAGTTTACATGTCTAACAGCTTTCACTTTTGACCTTTGGGCCTTTTTTGTTGCTAAATTGTTGCTCATCTGTTTTGTTTTTTGTGATGATTCAACGAGGAGTTTCTCGCCCATCCAGGTTTTGGGAATCGCTCCAACTGCCATTCACTTAACATCGTCCAGGCAGACCATGAATGAGACTTCTACTGGAACCACCTTCTACCCAATCACCCCACAAAATGAAATGATTCTCATTTTGCTGCTCTATGAGGTTTAGGATTGCAGCCAGAACCATAAAAAGCTGCAGCTCTTTCTGGCGCTCGTGACCCGGTTGAACATCATAAATGTTGCACCTCCACAAACACACATCTTCATTATCCTGAGAGACGTTCAGTCACGACGCTCTTTTGAGGAGAGGAAGCTGGACGAGCTGGAGAAAGACAGATAGAGACGCAGCAGTAGAGATGGCGAGAAAAAGAAAGAAAGAGGTCAAGCAAGAAGAATGAAGGAGAGAGAGAAAGACATGGAGATATTACGAGGAGGCGGCAAGTCGCTCTGCGTTTGGGGGAAAGAAAGCAGTTCATTGTTGCGGCAAAGGAGAAGGCGGAGAAAGGAGGCCATTGTTACCGGGGACCCGGCTGACAGCTCCACAGATAAGCCTCATATTTTGGAGGAGGAGGAGGAGGAGGAGGAGGAGGAGAAGCCTGAGCATGCTGTTGTGATACGATGACTTGGGGCGAAATGAAACTCGGTGTGGTGAGGAAATGAGAGGAAGGGAAACAGAAGGAACATGGAGGGAGGAAGGGGAGGAGGGAGTGATGGACAAGGAGGAGGCGGGCGGGGGGGAGGGGGGAAGATAGGAGGAGAATGATGGAAGGAAAAAAAACAAAGGAAGCGAGGGGTGATGTGAAAAGGGGAGAGAGACGGAGAGTAACCCAGAGGGGACGTACGAGGACGGAGAGAGAAAGAGGGCGTAGAGGGAAATGCTGGCATGGTCGAGTGTTTCCAGGGGAGGAGGTGAGGAAGGGAGTGGAGGAGGAGGAGGAGGAGGAGGAGGAGGAGGAGGAGGAGGGATGGACAGGAGAGCTACAGAAGGAGAGGGTGGGGGGGCTTTGGGTGGCCAACAGGCAGGCGCGTGTTTACGAGAGGAAATGCATCTCAAAGCCCACTTCTACTGTTAAAAGGATTCATCCCGGGGCCCCGTCCACAGCGGCACAGTCACACCCGTTCACGGTGCAATCGAGGAACGGGAAATACACGAGCAACGCGTTCACGAAGACAACAACCGTGTTTTTTTTTTTAAATATCAAGAGTTGAAAATTAGTTTTGAAGGAGATTTGATTCTTGTAAATTTGCATCAACTTGCCCCCCCCCCCCCATCAGCATCCCCCACACGATCCAACAACAACAACACACACACACACACACACGTCATTCCTTTAACACCAACACGCTGTCAGTGCTCCATCTAAAGGCTGCCCGTCTAATCTCATGTGATTTTACTGGAGAAGTTTTGAGAAGATTGAAGGTTCACCCAAACTACAAAACCGCCTTCATGGTTCAGCACCACAGAAGAAGAGAAGATACAGTATATGCTGTTTTGTAATTTGGGTGAAGCGTCCCTTTAAGAGAGCAACAGGAGCCGACATGTTGAACGCTGTTAATAATCATATCGGGATCTTATCCTCATATACGATAATCTGCCATCAGGTGTTATACATCACCTACATTGTAAAGATTCAGTTAATTACGCATCAACGGCTCCTCGACAAAAACAAATGGCTGCGCACACTTTCAGTTCACTTCCAAAGATAAAAGTTAAGAGTTAAGTTATTTTAAGAGTCAAGAGATTTTCAGTTGGATGGGAATTCCCACAAAAATGTTCCAGGACAAAAAATAAAACTCTTTCTATTAACAGGCTGTAGTGTAGACATGACGGAGACGTTAGGACGAGAAGGCATGAACACCGAGAGAGACGAGTACGACGACACACACACACACACACACACACACACATACACACACACACACATGCGCACACGCACGCACACAACCACAAATACACCCCTATTATATAGTCATTAAAGTATAATGATGGAGAGGGCTCTTAGCTATGAAACCTGCATTAAATTACACTCTCTCTCTCTCTCTATAGTGCGCACACACGCACACACGCACACACACGCACACACGCACACACACACACACACGCACACGCACACACACACTGTGGTAAACCTGGGTGCCAAAGCCTGCAGCAAAGCTCAAAAAGCTTTCTCCCTCATTCTCTTTCCATGTCTCTCCACCTCTCTCTCTCTCTGACTTTCACTTTAGTATGCAGTTTACAACAATGGAAGAAGACGCAGGAGCCAACAGAAGCCGGCCATTGTTTGATTCCAGCTGTGTGGGTGAGAGAAGGGTGTGTGTGTGTGTGTGTGTGTGTGTGTGTGTGTGTGTGTGTGTGTGTGAGGGCAGAGACAGTAAGTTGCTCATGCTGACCATGCAAAAGAGAAATCCATGCAGCAAGTGTGTGTGAAGGCAGAAGACGGGGCAGCCTGCAGTGACAGCGATGGTGGAAGAGTTTGTGTGTGTGTGCGTGTGTGTGTGTGTGTGTGTGTGTGTGTGTGTGTGTGTGCGCGTGAGTGTGTGTTACGACAAGGACAACTGGAAGGCGAGTGAGGAGACGAGCACACAGCTTGCTGCCTCTTGCAGCAGTTGGTCCTCGGCTCAGCAAACACAAACGCTGTGTCGCTGCGCCGGACACCGGGGTGAGGAAAATAAAGCAGTGTAAACAAAAGTCCCGTGGAGACAGTGTGTGTGTGTGTGTGTGTGTGTGTGTGTGTGTGTGTGTGTGTGTGTGTGTGTGTGTGTGTGTGTGTGTGTGTGTGTGTGAAAGAGAGAGAGTAGAGTAAAGACAGAGTGTGAACACACACTGCGTATACTACATATATAAATATACATATGTGCATGCAGCTGTATCTTTGCACAACCCCCTGCTTGGAACAATAACTATGTGAGTGTGTGTGTGTGTGTGTGTGTGTGTGTGTGTGTGTGTTATCGCCGTCTCAGCATGTGGCTCGTTTTTCCGCAGACTCTTAGCTCCAGCTCTGACTAATGCTGCAGCCCCACCAGAATTACTCACTATCATCATCACACACACACACACACACACACACACACACACACACACACTAGTAGAAAATGTACTACACTTTTACTGGCGGCTGCAAGAACACGTGCACGTGCACACGCACATCTTTGAAGTGTTTGCTCACACAAATACAGTTTAATTTCAGAAGAAGAAGAGGATATGATATTCTGTACACGCGATGCGTTTGTGATCCGTTCTCTGTAGAGAGCGACCGGTGAAAGTTCTCTCCTTCTCTTCTGGAACGGACCGGATCTCTCTCTGTCAGACAGCAGGGCTCCCAATTGATTGATTAACCCGATTATTGATTATTTAATCTGTAAAATTTCATTTTCCTAAAGTCTGATGTGCTTTTAAAGGGTAACTTTGGTATTTTCCCATGTATTTGTGTCTTACTGACTAACGGGGACGAGTGTTTCCATTGATCCAGTGTTGAAGGAGAAAGCTGCAGACGTCATGGCGACAGCGAGCACCTTCAGTGGACGAACATTGACGGTGACGAGTCGCCCCGAGCGATTACGTTGCAGCTTCGGCGGCTGCAGCGTTCTCCTTCAACACCGGACCAACTTCAACACTGTCGTCACAAAAAGTCACTGAAACACAAACAAATGAATTGAATTTGTCTGAACAGTCTAAACCAGATATTCAGTTTGTCATTTAAAACAAAGATAAAGAGAAACTGAAACGATGTAATGTTTGAACTTTGTGACTTAAAATATGAATCATTTCAGCTCTACTGCAAAGATTAAATAACACTATCCTGTAATTGCAAAGTAAATGTACACAGTTCTGTTTTGCATGACAGGACCTCACAGAGGGGGAAAGAGAGAGAAAACTGCACACTCAGCATTAAACGTCGTAGAGTTCAGTACGATCAGTGAAGTGTTCAGTCGGGTCGGGGATCGTTTGGGTTTTTTCCGATACCGGTGCTAAAACGATACTTTTAAAACTATACCGGTGCCTGAACCGATACTTTTTTCTTCAAATTGAACACTATATTAACTGTTAAAGTATACTATGAATATTAATAAATACTAAACACTTGGCTTCAAACTACAGCTTCAAACTTTTTAACTTCAAACTATGAACAATATATTAACTGTTAACAGTTTACAGCATACTTAAATAAATATAAATAAATACAAAACACACACACACTCTTTACACACACTACAGCTTCAAACTTCAGCAATTCTTTTGCAGAAATATGAGCATATTTGCCTTATACGATATTTGCAAAATACGACACCTATTTATTTTACCAGTTGGTGGCGGTAATGCGCCAATTCATCGTTTGCCAACCGCCTCCACACCTCAAAGAAGAAGAAGGTTTCGCGTGCCGGATGTTGTGCTTGTTATGAGCGGCAGTGCTAAGTACCCGGATGTTGATGGGGTTAGTAGCCTGCCAGCCGTTTGACAGATCGTTTTTATTTATTTTTTAATAAATCATGGCCGAAGCTTCGCCAGAATGATGGAGGGGTTTGTTTCTAAGCGCACACGGCTCGTCCGGTTGTAATAATACTGTGAGTGCGGAGCGGAGGACCGAGGTTATCGTTAGCTGCTGCCAGGACGGAGTCATCAGAGTGGTGTGAAAAAAGTATCTCAATCGGCTCAGGCACCGAAAGGAAGCACCGAAATCTGCGTTGCGTTTCGGTCCGGTAGATACCGGTCGTATAGGTACCGGTGCCATACCGGCACCGGGTTTCGGTGCCCAACCCTAGCGTTCAAGCAGGAGGAGAAGAAACAAATATAGTCGAGAGGACTCGGACGATAGGCTGTTAAATCCATTGTGACACGGTGACAATGGAGGACGAAATTAAGACGATGAAGCGCATTTCATCAGGGAGTCAAGTTCCCATCGTTCCTCGTGAGATGCGGAGAACAAAGAAAGCTGAGATGTTTGACAGACTCGCTCTCCCTCCAACCCGACAGGCCGGTTGCATCCTGAAAGAAGCACTCAAAACTGTGCTAAGCCCTCGCTTGTCCCGAGGTCAGCAATTATCCCCGTTTCTCTTTGATGGCGTGTGAATAAAACATTAGCCGTCTTTATCCGGCTAACGAGCTAAAGCGCCGACGCAAACCGTTCAATCTTGACCAGGCTGCTCGGGGATAATGAGAGCCATGATGCACAGAGAAGAGAGGCGGAGGCCGGTCACCCCCAACCAAACCCGAGCACTCTGAGAGCTCCATTCCTCCGCTCTCGTAAAGATGCCGCACTAAAGGTGGCGAACGCAGCTGTGCAGCTTCATTCAGCGCGTGTATTATTAACACACCGGTGATGATCAACAAATGGCCACCGTGCAGTATTGCCTTAATAGGCCGATCTGCGATCGCAGTGTCCAGCTTCTAAATATAAGTCAGCTACTGTGGCCTTCACGCGCCAAATATGGCCCGGCTCTCCGAGCCTGGAAGCCCACGTGAAGAGCAGGCCGCCGCGCTGCGACTCCACTTCCACCCTTTTGGGTGACGACCAAGCGTGCTAGAGGATACGGGCCGAGTCCAAAAACCTTTGGCTGCTAGGCGACAAAACTGGACGAAACCACAACAGCAGCAGGACGTTCTCTCCACAACAGTGAAATATATACTTCTACTCTCTCTTTTGGAGCACAACAACAGCTCCTTTCCCCTCCTTTCTCTTAGATGGGGAGTCAAACAGTGGCTGCTTGGCAGTAATTATCTGTGCTAAAGGTTAAATGGAAATGACTCCCTGGAATACAGCGCTGACATGCAGCGACACGGCGCTCCACATGGACAGAGGAGGACGTGTTCCAGCAGATGCATGTCAAACACGCAACCCCTACAAACAGAGAAAACACCACATTATGAATGAATTTATAGGAGCATATAATTTAGGACGTATGAATCGAAAAGGCCTCGCCCACCCTATGTTTAATTACATAGCAACACACCAACACACGCCGGTGCCAGGAAACCGATCGCGGCACCGCTAGATCGCAGCGAGGGTGACTCATATGTTCTGGTGTGTTTCTATCTCGGGTTGCCTCCTCCCTCCCGCTCTCTTTAATACCGGTTTTCCACTGCTGCCCTGCCAGCTAACAGCTATGGAGCGACGGGGGCTTACAGGGTGAGCCTCTCTGTAAAAAAAGGGCAGGACGGCAGAGAGGCCGATGACGAACAACGGTGCGTTTATTGTAAGAGGAGAATGATAAACAAGAAAGAAGGAAGGGGCAAAGAACAAGGGAGGGACGGAGAAGACGAGAAATATGAGAAGATGCCAGGAAGACAGTGAAAAGGAAAGACGGCTGGAAAATAAAGACAACAGAGGAGGAGAGGATAATGAATTGAGAGGAGAGCACTCAGTGGGGAGGAGGAGAGAAAGTTAGTTTTCCCACCAAAATGACCCCCCGGGGGGAATAGGGCCTTTACAACAGCAAGCTACTGTCTCCATTCATCAAGAGGGGGGCGAGTCAAACAGCTAGTCAATGTGTTCTGACAACCACACACACACACACACAGTGGCTTTGTCTCTGTGTACACACACACACAAAGCAACACTTTCCCACAAATATGCATATGCATTCATGAGCAAATTCTTTTGCACTGACCGACTCTCTCTGTCTCTCTCGGTCGTGTGCATGCCCGGTTGTGAGGACACTTACTGACAGAATGCATTCTCACCCGTGACCTAATTCTAACCTGAACGCTAAAACAAAGTCGAAAAAAGTGATGAGCAGCTAAAACATCCTCACTTTCAAAAAATGTCCTCACAAGGTGAAAAAATTTAAGTGGTCCTCATAAAGATATATGTACAGGTACACACACACACACACACAGTGGCTTTCTCTCTCTTTCGCACACAAACAGAGAATAATTAGCTGCGAGTATCTCTCTTTTTAATCTGCATGCAAATACACTCAAAATATTCACAAAGCCAAAGGAATATGCAACACATGCTTTTCAGGCCCGCATGTAAAAAAATAAATAAAATTTAAAAAAACACGAAAAAATATCCACCGTATTTGTTCTCAAATTTACAAACTAACATCACACACACACGCGCATGCACACGCACACACACACACACACACAGCTGGATTTTCCTTTTTCCGAGAACCAAAGTACAAAAGATTTTCAGCGAACGTCAGTTATTTCCAGGAACGAAAGAGGGGAAAGAAAGGAAGTGAAGTGAGCTCGCCTGCCAGAAAGCCCATCAGCCAATCAGCTAATTACGCTGGTAAATTGCGGTAATTAGGCTGTGGAGAGTACTCATCTGTTGGCCAGAAACCCCCGATCCAGCGGCCACTTCCATTAATAACAGCAGACGGCCACAGACCCAGCAGCACCTGCATACAGATGCTCCACCTCTTCAGCTGAGTTATCGCTGCGCTGTCGTCACTTCGCCCCTCGGCGGAGGACTTGATTAGAAAAATACAAAAAGGCTTTTCCTTCCCAGCTCTGTAGGTAGTGTGTAGCTGGAGCACAGCTTCCAAACATTTTCATTTATTCCAAGGCTGAAGAGTTCTTAAAAACATCACTCAAATGCTCAAACAAGGTTAACCGGCCACGAACGCATCAGAACTCGAATCAGAAAACTTGCCTCCATCAAAAAGAATAGGAAATAATTTGGCATTCTTGTCGATAACTGGGTAGAAAAGTGAATGGGCAGGCGGTCTGTCACGGCGCTGCAGACCTCTCACACTCCGGCACATTTGCATAAGAACAGACCGTGAGTGTGAGCGCTACGCCGAGCACAAACTATTGATTTGGCCTTTCGCTCCACAACCTTGAGCGCCGACCTTCCAAAAACCTGAGGGGGGAGGACCGGCGGGTGGACTCACATCTAAAGACAAGGGGAAGGATGGCGGATGCTGGGGGAGGGAGGGGGGAGTGTTGAAATTTGTAATGGAGGAGAGAGCAGCAATGCAAGGGGGAGCGGAGAGCAGCGCTGGAATTAGAAACGGAGGAGGAAGTAAACAAACTCTCTGAGGTTGTGGATATCGAGCGGACGGTCGGAGAGCGAAGGAGGAAGGAGGTGTTCGGTCCTTCATGAGGACAGTTCAACAGGAGGAACCAGAGGAGGCTGGTCCTCCTTTATTCTTGAGAGATCGCCATCTTGGAATAAGACCGTCTCCATCTTGTTCTTTTTGCAACCGATAAACAGAAGTGACCATATCTGGACTGAGGAGGAGAGACGTAGAGATGCCGTCTACGTCTCTGGTAGAGACCCGTCAATCACCGTGTAGTCCCGCCCTAAAGCATCCCCTGCTTTATGGTCTGTGTGACTCTAAATGGACCATAATGTACTAAATGAACATCATGCTGTATTGAAGAAGACTTGAAACTAGAGATTGAGACATAAACTCATGTTTACAATGTTTACTGAGGTAATAAATCAAGAGAGAAGTAGAGTCATTTTCTCATAGACTTCCATACAACCAGAGGAGTCGCCCCCTGGTGGCCACTAGAGAGAATGCATCTTTAACACATGAAGCAGTGTGACAGAACAGCTTCAGCCTGAGGGACGAATGGAGAGTGGAGAGGAAGAGGTGATGAAGAGTGAGAGGAAGATGAGCAACAGGATTAAAAATAAAGAAAGAAGTGATGGAGAAGGACAAGGAAGAAAGAGGAGGAGGAGGTGACTGCAGAAGGAGGACAGACGAGGAGAGGAACCAGCAGAGAGGAGAGCCGAAACTAAAAAGAGCCAAAACTCAATAAATAATGCTTACATTACAAAACATAACCTCCACAAACAACTTTATATTTCAATCTCCACAAGCTCGGACAAGCAGGGCAGCCGACCCGACGGGTCGTGCCTCAACTGTCGCAAGAGATAAACGTCCGTCCCTTTAAACCCTAACCCTGAACACACGAGGCGCCTGCTGGGCGGCAGGAAGCCACCCAGAGTCAGCCCCGCTCCGTCGTCTGAGAAAAAACATGAAGATTAATGAAAAACTAAACAGCGGTTCGTACCGAGAATGAAATCTAACGTTTTGGAGAAAAATGAAACTGCAGCTGTGAAATAAGACGACACAAAAGTATTTAGATGAGCGGTGCAATGGATCATAACACACGGATCGGATCAGCACAAAAGAAAAGAGGCAGCAAATCAAACTTTTAATGATCCCTGATCACGTATTCTAAATGTTATCTCGGTACTTTGTTATTGTCATCTACAGTGTTTCTTTCTTCATAAAAACACACAGTTCAAAGTATAATAATGTACTTCCAGCTCATAATTCATCTCTAATATCTGTTTTATATTCATGTGAAAACATCTCCTTCAAACTACTGGATTTATTAAAGTTCATCACCAAAACTACATTTTACAGATGACATGTGAACACATCATGATAACGTTATAATGAACCTTCAGCCAGTACTCATGTTCACTGAGCAGAGCCTGAAGGCATCATAATGTAACTGAAGTGAACATCCCGTTGGTTAGCCGTTAGCGGTGCTGCTAACGTTACTAGCTCTCCCCTGTTGGTTAGCCGTTAGCGGTGCTGCTAACGTTACTAGCTCTCCTCCTGTTGGTTAGCCGTTAGCGGTGCTGCTAACGTTACTAGCTCTCCTCCTGTTGGTTAGCCGTTAGCGGTGCTGCTAACGTTACTAGCTCTCCTCCTGTTGGTTAGCCGTTAGCGGTGCTGCTAACGTTACTAGCTCTCCTCCTGTTGGTTAGCCGTTAGCGGTGCTGCTAACGTTACTAGCTCTCCCCTGTTGGTTAGCCGTTAGCGGTGCTGCTAACGTTACTAGCTCTCCTCCTGTTGGTCTAAACACTGATTGGTTGTTTACAATGAAACATGATCAGCGATCAGAGACTAGAAACACATGTTCTACTGAGTCAGGACAACTTTATTTACACTTTGATGGTTAATGATAAACTGTGAGGGGGATCAGCACCTCTACTTTAGACCTCTTTGAATCCTTTTACTTTTTCATAAATCCATTTCTACGATGAGCTTCCTGCCTCATGTGAAGGTTTTTTATCGGTGCAGTGCGAGTATATTTTTATGCAGCTCATCACTGCGGGAACTTGAGTGTTACGACCTGATTTGACAGGAGTGGAAGAAAGGAGCGAGGGAGGAGTGGGTGAGGAGGGAGGGGGGAGGGAGGGCCGGGACTTAAAAGCAAAAGAGAGGAAGTTCAGTGGCAGGATATGAAAGGCTGGACTGTGATGGAGGGACAGAGAGGAAGAGGAGACGAGAGAAGACCGGTGTGATGAAGACAAAAAAAATAGGAGAGGAGCAGCAGGGTGAGATAGAGAAGGTGAGAGCGATGTCTGGTGAGAGATGGAGGACAGGAAGGAAGGGAGTGTACAATATTAAAGGTTTAACCTGAAGGAGCGAGAGAAAGAGAGGGAGAGAGAGAGAGCAAGAGAGAGAGAAGGGAGGAAAGGAAGGATGGAGGGACCACATTCAGGGTGAGAGAGCAAGCAAATGTAGACAAAGTGTGTTTGGAGCAAAGATGGAGACGGATGTGTTTAAAGTCTGAGTGTGGAGAGAGGAAGAGGGGAGAGAATGAGGATGGATAGGTGGGGGAGGGGGGGAGGGAGGGATAAGAAACAGAGGGAGTAGGGAGAAGAAGAGAAGAGGAGAGGGTAATGCTACTAAAGCCCCCGATTCACATACGAGGCGACATATATTATGGAAAATTGGCCATTGCGGAAAATTCTGTGCAATTAGAAGAAGTGCAAATTGCCGTGAATGGCTCTGAAATATGTTTCCTCGGGGCCGGTCCTGAGCGATGGCCGCCGTCTCATATTCTTCTCTCTGATTGTTCTCGGAGTTGATCTGGAGTCGACCCGCTCGCTGAGGCTGAAGCAACTGTAGGCCGAAATCTTTGTATTTGAGAGGCTGGAAATAGTATTTTCTGTCATTTTTTGCATGAAACATGTACTGAAACAATTGATTATTATTATTATTTTTCTGCCAATGAAGTACTTGGTTAGTCAACTAACCGTTGCAGCTCGATACTTGACATTGTTTTATCAGCTCGATACTTTGTGTATGAATTGCTAAAAGAACGTGACTGATGACATGTTCCAGACCATAAAACATCACATTCTAGCCCATTTCCCAAAAAGTCTACTTGGGTTTCGGTTCTTGTGGTTTTGGAACAGTTTGTACGTACCTTTGTGTGTAACAGGAAGCTAAACCTCAGTGGGGTCTAACTGAGCACAAACAATAAGGAAGCCAAAGTAAAACACGGATAATGTTCAAACTTCAGACACATGAGCTGACAGAGGAACAAAGCTGGACTCACCTTGACGATATCGCCCAGGTAAACATCCTCCATCTTGTTCGGCACCGTCATCTGGAAGATCCGACCCACGACCGCCGAGGAGTCTGGAAAGGCGGTGGTGGGCGCGGCCGAGGTCTGCTCCGTCGCCGCGGCCTCTCCGGTCTCCAACGCCCGGATGTCTTCCGTCACTTCCCTGAAGTCCCGGAGGAGCGAGGAGCTCATGGAGGCCTCCAGGTCTCCCCCTCTGCCCTCCCTGCCTCCCTCCATCAGCACCATCTCGTCGGCCAGCGCGTCGATCTCCACGTCGGCGCGGGCCGACGGAGGGAGGAGGCCCGCCGCGGCCAGCAGCAGGCCCAGCAGCAGGGCTCTAGTCCTGGGTAGTCTCACGTCGAGGCCCCTGCTCGCCCCGACGCGTCCCACACTCACTCTGTTGCGCATTCTTTTCCTTCTCGCCGGTCAATGATGCAGAAAAAAATAAAGTAAAAATGAGGATGTCCAAGTGGGAGGGGGGGACTTAGGGGGGAGCATGCACCCCCGACAGATAGAGCAAATCCCTCCTTTTCAAATGGCCCTCCCTCCTCTCTCTCCCTCCTCTCCTGTTTGTCCGCCTGGCGCCGCGGCAAGAATCTGTCCTCCTCTTCCTCTTCCTCCTCCCTTGGCTTTATTCTTCCTCTTCCCCTTTCGGCCTTTTGTGCTGAACCCCTCAGACGTTTAGAGGTCCCACTGTGCCGAGCACCTTAAGAGATCTGTTTGGAGACACACAAAGACAGAAGGCATGGTTAGGGGGGACGCTTTAAGAGCCGGGGGGGTGGGGTGGGGTGGGGTGGAGGGGGACATCCAGCTCCTGACCACTTCAGTCTCGTCACAAACCCCCAAAAAAACTGACTTAAAAGCGGTTCGCACTGAATCAAAAGTCAATCCTCTCGATAACTTCAGCCCCTTAAAGTGATTCGTGCCACAGAAATGTCGATGGAGATCCGTCATGAAGACGGGGGGGGACGGGGGACGGGGGTAATGTTAAGGCTGCTGAGTAATCTGATTAGTTCTTACAACAATTCTGTCTCGTTCGTCCCTCTCTCTCACAAGCTTGTCCTTTCTAAACAGCTCATCGATGGGTCATTGAGGACGCATTGAGCCCGATGGAGGGGGGGGGGGGGGGTAGGAGACAGTGAAAGAGATGTGATGGAGAGAGGGAGAGGGAGAAAGAGAGAGGGAGAGAAATAGATAGATAGAGGGGGAGAGAGGTGATATACGGTGGGACTTTGGATCAGCCAACAATGCAGAAACCCAGTCAAAAGCTTTCTTGGAACCGCTAATGAATGCATGCCTTCTCTATTGTGAGAGGGGTCAGGCTGAGTGTGTGTAGGTGTGTGTGTGTGTGTGTGTGTGTGTGTGTGTGTGAGTGGGGAGCATGTGCTGGTGTGCGAGATTGTGTTTGCGTCCATTGTGGACTGGAGTTTGTTATTCATGCAGCTCTTTCATGGAGGAGAGGATCCCCTCCTGCGCAAGTGTGTGTGTGTGTGTGTGTGTGTGTGTGTGTGTGTGTGTGTGTGTGTGTGTCACAAATGATTTCCCCCCCCCCCTGAGGGGCTTTTCGTTCAGGAGAGAAAGAGATGGAACTCCCCGGCAACAACAACACGAGGCTTCCCAGGTAGCTTTGACTCACAAACCGACCCGGCGTCTGTAGCTCCGCGCTCCACCTTTACTCTTTAATCACGCCGGCGGTCGCTCCCCCCGCTGTTTACAAAGGAGTCGACTTCAGGAAGCACAGCTTTTCTTCGCTCTACAACTTTTATCACTTCTATCTATTTGCCAAAGTCGAGATTTCTTCATAAATCCCTTTTGTAGTTTACCTTTCATTGGAATTATCTCGCGCACTATATTTAGGAGCGTTAAAAGTTCTCTGGAAAAGCAGTTCACCGGGTGCCATGGCGACACCTTTTGTGACCGTGTGACTCTCTCTTCCCATTGGTCGAGGATCTTTTTTAGAGCCTCTCGCTGCCCTGCAATTACTGCAGAGATTTATGTTGGGGGGGGGGGGGGCTGTGAGAGCGGGGAGAGAAATTAAAAGGCATTTAAATCTTAACTTTGAATCTATTTTCACCAGACGAAGAAAAGCCTTTCCTTCTTTTCTTGTGATGAAAGATGTTTTAGGAACTGACAACAATCCTCAAACAGTGAAGTCACGCCGCGTTTGTCCCGACTCAGACTGAAGGAATGAATCTGGGTTCGCTGCTCAGAAACAAAGCGTCTTATAATCGGCTTCATGTTGTATTTGCTTCACAAAATATAAGAGGAATCAGTAAATGGCTGCACTGACAGGCTGGTGGAGCAGCGTCATGACTGACTCCAGAGGCCGTGGCTCACCAGAGAGCTTCACAGTAGCGCAACAGTACGGTCAA
The DNA here is from genome assembly GCF_949748355.1 of Melanostigma gelatinosum. Lineage (NCBI taxonomy): Eukaryota > Metazoa > Chordata > Actinopteri > Perciformes > Zoarcidae > Melanostigma > Melanostigma gelatinosum. Next base: position 1,704,057 of record NC_136636.1, read on the forward strand.
TGCAGCGCTAACGCCTTGCTCCTCACTGTATTCATGCTAACTGAGGATCCTGGGGGGTCTTTTTGAGTCTTTTTTTTTTTTTGAGGCAACGTCGTGCAAAACAACACTGTGGGAAGTACCACACGTGTGTTTTATCCTCAGCCAGACTCACCGATGACCTAAACATACTTTCTTCTGGAGACTAGTGATGTCACGAGACCTGCGGTGCCAGGTCGATTCAGAAAACGCGACAGTACTCGTTTTTCTGAAGTACACCAGGTAACGTAGGTGCCGAGGATCAGGGCTCAATACGTACGTACGACAGAGCATTCCCCTGACGATGCTACATCGTGAACATCGAACCGCTGCTGGGGTTGGCCGGAGAAGAGCTAGTTATGGTTAGCCGTTAGCCGTTAGCAGCCGGTGGGCAGCACAGTCCACCTCGCTAAGTAACGGCGCTAACTGCTAACGTTTACGGAGGTTGCATTATGACACGTTCAAGCTCTTTTCAGTAAAAACATTGCATTGGGAGACGGTACATTTGAACAGTGTTCTGATGTGTTCAAATGGAATCTTGTAGAATTTAGTTTTGCGTGAGAAACTTGAGGTGAATCATCAGCAATTAATATAAAATGTTAAATGAAACCGCGAATCTTGGGATTTCACCGATATCGACGACTAAACTTCTGGTTTCCGGACATCCCTGCTGAACATTACACGCTAGCTGCTGCTCAGCGACACAAATAAAACACCCAGACACGACACCATCTCCACTATCGGGTTGCGAGGACGTCTTTTAATAAACACTGAACTCGACACTTGTCTTCCTCTGCGAGTGGACTCGGGACAGGGATTCAGGGGGAGGGGGAACGAGACACGAGGTCTAAAAGCAGATTGGAGATATTCTGTCATCAGCTAGAGCACAATGTGAAAACTGCTCTGTGAGATCTATAGTTAGCAGAGGGCGCATGCATTTCCTATTTGGTGTTTAATAACAGGGTGGGCCGGGGGCAGTGATACGCCTCGTTACGCTCCAACCATTGCAGCTCAAGAACATGTCGTGATAATTGGAAAGGATGATACCGAACCCTTTTAGAGTAACAATCAGGGCTACCGTTGCAAATAAAAGCCATTGTACCTGTGAAGGGGATCTGGTGTAGCGCTGGGTGGTATCCTGAGACTTTAATGCCATCACTGAGGGTATGATGAAAAGGAGGTGATGTGCGTGGAGGACGCGGGACGGGAGCTTTGAAGGCACCGAAAGGTAAAAGAAAAAAAAGGAGGAAGAAGAAGAAGCTGTATCCACGGTGGAAAGGGATCCAGGTATCAAACGTGCACACACACACACACACACACACACACACAGTTCCTGACTTGTGAGAAAGGCTCTGAGGACTTTGCATGAAGCAGACACCAGAGGGGCTGATGAAAACCAGAACAGAGTACCTGCCACCGCTGACCGAGGACAGACAGGAGACACAGAGCATCCTGGAACTGAAGAATCAGTGTCCCATCGGAGAGATCTCGTCTAGGACGAGTGGCACTTAAAGTCCACTCCTCCCTCGCTTCCACTCTTCCTCCCCTCTCTCTCTCCTGCTGTCACCTTTCAACCCCCCCCCCCCCCCCCAAAGTTGCAGCTGACGCCTCTATTATTGGCCACCGACGGGGGGAGGGAGAGGGAGGGGCTTCTTAAAATGGTCACATTCGTTTGGGGGAAGTTCCCAGACTGACAGGTGACACTGACGCCGCTACGCTACTATCACACACATTATATATATATCTCATCCAGGGAGAGTGAGATTATGCTTCCGGCGTGAGCATGTAGGACGTCTGCTTTGTTCTTTTACACACACACAGAGAGAGAGAGAGAGAGAGAGAGAGAGAGAGAGAGAGACTTTGTGATCACTGAGATCTGCAGCAGCATCGTAAACCTGCGACCTCCGTGTTGAACAATCACTGGAACCGCTGCGCTCCACGTTGAGCTGATTGCCAGTTTGCAATTTTTGCACCAGTTTGCAACCGTTTTGGGGATTTGGCAACCAATTCTTGGCCGATGGTGGCCATCAGCGGCAACAACTTTTAAATATGAAGTAGAATCGGGATCGAAAACAGGAGAACGTACAGCCAGAAGTAAAGGCATTGTAATTATTTGTTGCATTAGTGATATTTAAAGATTGCCGTTCCAGTCACAACCAGAACACGCTGCAGCTGCGTTGGCGCTTTAAGTCGCCTGTTCTGCTTGAGACGACGGTGAAGCAAAGGAAGCGGGTCCACGATGCGGTGAAAGGTCGTCACTGACTCTCAACATCACAAACGAACGTGCAAACTGATTAAAAAAAGAAGCAGAGGGAACGAAGAAACGAAAATGAAATTTGTGAAGTCTCCGGAGAAAATGATACCGTAGTTAACGACAAAGGACTTTGTTTGGTTTCTGTATTCAATGTTTTTTGATAAAGCTGTCGTATAACTGTGTAATATCTCAATTAATCAAAACACAAGGTGACTACAAAAATGGCAACCGTACTTTCACTTTCTGGAACCAAAAGCCAAACTGGCAACCACTTATTTAAAGTTAGTGTTGAGCATTGGTACCTTCAAACACATGAAAAAATGAAATATATTCACGTAACTTGGCTGCAGTTTAAAAAAGAAGATTCCAGCTGCTAAAGCCAGCGGAAGGCCATATGTGTGAACAGAAGGCGGTGAGGAGACGTCTGTGTGTGATGCCAAAGCTCAACCAGCTCAGCCTGAACCCAGAGAACCATGAACCACGCTCAGAGAGGAGAGGAGACAAGGAGAGGAAAGGAGACAAGGAGGGATGGGAGGAGATGAAAACACTCATTAAAAAAAGATGCAATGAAATTCTCAATTAAAGTCAAATGAATAATACTGAGGAGATGAGAGCAGAACAGAGGGAGTCAGAACTCCTTCAGGGAACAAAGGACTCGGATGTCAGCCGGAGGTAAGAAACAAACAGACATCTCGAGAAAAACAAGTCGGAACCCAGCCGGCACAACTCCCGCTGGAAGGTTCCGGGCCACTCCTTGAACGCACCAGCTGTGATGGAGATGGAGGAGTTGTGACAAGATAGTCAGCAGCAGATGTGAACCTGCCTCATAAAACACAGGGAGTTGAGGGGGGGGGGGGGGGGGGGGGGGCGTGAATACGACCCATTTAGAAAGCGAACGCGCCGCGTCAGGGTGCAGCATCCATTGATGTCCGTCCATGCTGGATGGTTGGGCACAGATGGAGAATTATGTAGAAGATATCGGAGCCTGTGAAAACTAAAACAAGCAGCACGGCGACACAATTTCAGAAGCTGATCTGAAGTCAATGTCGTGGGATTTAGCGAAAGGCCGAGCTGGTATTTGCATGTTGTGCCTTGTTCTCTGAGGACTCTTTCTCCAGGTCTGTTCTGCTTCAGTAGACGGTTGCATCCTCATTTTTTAAAAACATATTTGTTTGCAGAGGATCATTTGGGCGTGGATGCCAGTCTGATCTCCAGATGTCCAAAGACAGGGAAACTGTGCCCTGACATGCTGTGGGTGGGGCGGCGTTTCCGGACCTCCCAGCGTTCCCAAAAACACAGCGGGGGGGGGGGGGGGGGGGTGTATGCTAGAGTTACACAGGCGACCCGCGGCGACTGGGACGCCATTTATTATCTCCAAAAACAAGATCCTCATCTACCAAACAACCCTCTGGTAAAAAGAACCCAGAGTGTTTTACCGGAAGAAGGACAAAATATCCTTCTGTTGTTTCAACTGTGATGTTAGAAATGAATGGTGGACCTCAGGGACATGAAGGAGACGCAGCGACGCCCTGCTGTCTGACAATATTGTTCACATCCATGCGTCGGGTTTCCCCTGCCGGCCTTTGAGTCGCCCCGCGGGGCTCAGCGGGCTGCAAGTTCCTCGAAATGAGGATTTAATTTGAGGCGAAGCAAAAAAAAACACACAGACAAAATATTAAAAGTGAACCCGGCGAGGAGGAATCATGGGAATCATGGGAATTGCGGTTCTTTTGCGGACGCAGCCAAACGCACGTCCACTTTGATTAGAGTCCTGTTTTCTTTTTGGAACGTCGAAAGCATCAGCGCTTTCGCTTCGCTGGCTTAAAAGGCTTGTGTGTGTGTGTGTGTGTGTGTGTGTGTGTGTGTGTGTGTGTGTGTGTGTGTGTGTGTGTGTGTGTGTGTGTGTGCGTGTGTGAGAGAGAAGGCTAACAGCTCATAAGGGGGAAAGCGCCGCGATGCTTTGCGCATCTCAGTAGGCTGATTACAAACACTGCAGCCGCTGCAAAAAATGAAACATGAAAGAATTAACAGTCACAGAGCGGAAGAGAGAGAGAGAGAAAACAAGGGGGAGGAAATACAATTATTGTTAAAGAATGTGTCGGTAGCGTCAGTAATTAGATCTCACTCCAATTAGACTGCTGCAGTTGTGCTTTCTCCCCCCTCCCCCCCTCACTCTCTTTCTGTGTGTTGATCTTGAGATATCCTCAAACTGTTTTTCTTTTTACATAGTAGCAGAGTTCATGTGTTTGTCATTCACATATACATACATGTGCTGTGTGTGTGTGTGTGTGTGTGTGTGTGTGTGTGTGTGTGTGTGTGTGTGACCCACATGTAGACCTACTGGGACCACCAGCTAAGACTTGAGATACAGTGACAGCTGGGGGCAGCTGGGTCGTGTGTGTGAGCTGGGGACAGATGACAGAAAAAGACAGCCGGGCAACACGAGACACACACACACACACACACACACACACACACACACACTATCTTTAGACTGGTAAAGTCGGCAGTTGCTGTAAACTCATGGCGTGAAGTGAAAGTCTTCCTGTTTTGTAAGTCGCACGACAAAAAATTCCCACGGTGGTTTATTTAAAAAAACAAAACAATGGTGTGACCTCATCATTTCAACACAACAGACTCAGCTATTTTTAGGAGTGAGCTGTATTATTATCATATTGTGAGAGCGGTGTTCATAAATGGGGACAGGTGTTTCGGTTTAGATGAAACAACAGGACTCAGAAAAAAAGGTTTACGAAACGTCACATTCATTTTGAAATACCGCTTTACTTTTGACAGATTAATGCATTCCAGACAATGTGGACGAAGTAAATTTAGATTTCAGAGAGGCCTTGAACCCACTTCATCCTTCGGCTGAGGACGGAAGGCGATTCGGATTCTTTAAATCGGAACGTTGGTTACCTCAAACGCACTGAACTGAACCTCCAGCAATGATTCATTTTGGCTCCCGTCACATTTTATTCACTGAGGCCTCTTTGTGCTGCAGTATAAGAGTCCTGCAGCTCTATGGAAACCATCATGGCTAGAAGTAGAGAACTCAAACATCAGAACACAGTTATAATGCAATAAATCATAAAGAAAATGAAAAAGAAAATCTGATTTCTTTGAGACTATTTAACTCAAACTTACAGCCTCTGTGTTCACCTGTTGTTCACCTGTTGTTCCCCTATTGTTCTCCTGTTGTTCCCCTGTTGTTCCCCTGTTGTTCCTCTGTTGTTCACCTGTTGTTCACCTATTGTTCCTCTGTTGTTCCTCTGTTGTTCACCTGTTGTTCACCTGTTGTTCACCTGTTGTTCCTCTGTTGTTCCCCTGTTGTTCCCCTGTTGTACCCCTGTTGTTCCTCTGTTGTTCCTCTGTTGTTCCCCTGTTGTACCCCTGTTGTTCCTCTGTTGTTCCTCTGTTGTTCCTCTGTTGTTCACCTGTTGTTCACCTGTTGTTCCCCTATTGTTCACCTGTTGTTCCCCTGTTGTTCACCTGTTGTTCCCCTGTTGTTCACCTATTGTTCACCTATTGTTCACCTATTGTTCCTCTATTGTTCCTCTGTTGTTCACCTGTTGTTCACCTGTTGTTCACCTGTTGTTCACCTGTTGTTCACCTGTTGTTCACCTGTTGTTCACCTGTTGTTCACCTATTGTTCACCTGTTGTTCCCCTGTTGTTCCCCTGTTGTTCACCTATTGTTCAGGTGAACAATAGGTGAACAATAGGTGAACAATAGGTGAACAATAGGTTTGTACAGCTTCTGGCCAGGATACACGGTGTAAATTTGGCAATTTTTATCAAGAAAACATGCTTTTTCAAACCCGCCAGCGGGCTTCTTGGTTCAGAAACTGAAGTTCAATGCACCTGACTGATCACTCAAGCCTTCGGCAAACAGATGGAAGCCTCTTCGCTACGGAAAACAGCCGTCACTCAGGCACCTCAAAAGTCCAAAAAGTGCTAAATGTGACACGGAGATGCTTCGGTCACAGATGTGAGCAGCCGTAACGACAGTTACACACATCCAACAGACTTTCATTCCACTCTTCTGTTTTCAGTTACAAACCCATAAAAACAGCAGCTGAACTCTAAAACCACCAGCTTGATGTTCCTCCGCTGGCAGCTTTCACTTAGCTCCTGAAATGCAGACGCATCTCTCGTCTTCTCCTTCAAAGACCAACAGGACTAAAGTGGGTCAGCGTGATGAGACCAGTCTGCATCATATCTAGGTGTAACTCAACCCGTTCTTAACGTGATTGGCTGAAGGCTTTATCCGCCGTGCAAGAGTTGAGAAAAATCAACCTCATTTTGGAGAAAAAACATGTTGCGTTCTGTGTGACAGTTTGTATAAAAAAACATGTACACTGACATGTGAATTACTCTAACAGCCCCCCGGTGGGTAAAGGCCTTCACTGTCAAACAGCCGCAGACCAGCAATCAATCCCAGCATGTACTGATTGATGCCGTCAGCCTGTCAGTCTCACCTTCAGTGTGACCGAGTCGTTCATGAAAGCCAGCGAGTCGGTCCGTTCTTGTTACCAGAAGAGCTCATAATTCAGCCGGCCGGTATCGCCGATCTACTGTCTACCCCCCCGACAATTATTTTTATCGCGCGTTAACGCTTTTTTAAAATTTATTATACTTTTTTTTTTTTTTTTTAATTGAAAGACAAGAGACAATACATATACATAACAACAAGAGGATGACAAGAACAGTGGGACAAAGCCAGCAAACATCCTATCGTCAGACAGTCTCATGTTTATGGTTTTGCATTAGAGATATGATGTCCCTTCAGGGTTGCCGTAGAGAAAAGGCGACTTCCGCTGCTCTCCTGGAGACGACTGGACATCGCTAAAGTCAGCAGACACTCACATGTTAGTGCACCTATATGCTAAAATTCACCGTAAACGCATTTAAACGCACAGATCGGGAGCGAGCGAAGGAGTTTGAACGTTAGCGGAAACATTAACGTGAGACAACATCCGGTTTCTTCAGACGAACATCCGGTTTTCAGAATAAGATGCCAACAAAGTATGAATTATATTCACATTAAGTATGAAACCTGCAGCTCATGAACCAAATGTTATTGCCCTTTAGTTCATATAGCAGTACTTTTAAAATAAAAGTGCGCAATACACTACTTTATAATTCATTATTGAACTTTGCCATAACAATGCGATTAATCGCGATTAAATATTTTAATCGTTGCCCAGCACTAATATATATATATATATATATATAAATACAAATATATGTATATATATTATAAATATAAGAGGAAGTGACGAGAAGGAGGATGAGGAGGAGGAAGAGGGAGAGACGAGCAGGAAGGAGGAAGAGGGAGGAGGAAGGAGGAGGAAGAGGGAGCGACGAGGAGGAAGGAGGAGGAGGGAGTGAGGAGGAGGAAGAGAGTGCGTCAGATGGAAAGAGTGTGAATATCTGAGGACAACATGCTCTCATCTCCCTTTAGCGTGTTAGCACACAGACCGGCAGCTTCTCCCACAAAGCACCACTGCTCTCCAAACACAGCCTCGTCTCCGGGGACCGGAGGCAGCAAACACAAACACACTGCTGCACCGCGAGATAGCTCGCCGGCTCCCCTGCTCTCTCTCTGCCCCCCCCCCCCCTCGGGTAAGTGGTGACAGTCCTTTAAAGAGCAGTCCTGTACCTTCTGATAGCGCCGAGCAAACAATGCATGTATTGGCTATGCTAGCAGTCCCACTAGCGTCTCAGAAGAACGAAGCGGAGGAGAGGATGCTACGGGTGAATTAGCACACTTCAAAGAGGAAGTTTACCAGCCTCTCCCTTCCCCCCCCCCTCTCTGTACACAAACAAACTGAAAACAACAGAGCGATCACGTCTTTAGTCTTTACTTGAAAATTAAAGAGGAAAAAACACAGATTTGTTTCTTACGGATTTGCATTTTAATAATTCAATTATTTACAGACGGGCTCAGGATTCAAAAGAATTATCAGTGAGTAACAATACTGCTGCTCATGTTCAAATACTTTATGAATATGGTTGTGAAATGGGGGGGGGGGGGGGGGGGATGTTCAAACTGAATTCCCATCATTCCAGTGGAGCTCCAAACTGCTGGTTCAGGAGGAGCAGATCCACCTGATCTCCTCCTCCTCCTCCTCCTCCTCCTCCTCCTCCTCCTCCTCCTCCTAGAACTCATTTTGCAGGTCATGAAGACGTTTTTTCTCTTCTGGTATTTCTGTGGAGTCGTTGAGCGGCTCTCTGTTAGAGGAGCGTATCCGTCTCTTGACTGGCTGTGTGACCAGCTGGTAAACATGCACTTTTATAAGTTAGTAATTTCATGGTCTATTGTGTTGAATGTAATGTGATTCAGAGGATCATTCATAGATAACGTGACGATTCCCTGAAGACCCATGAGTTAAAACTTTTTGAGTCCTGATGTGTGTGTGTCTGTGTGCACGCCGTCCATTCGCCCTTGGAGAATGTTGCTTTATTAAATTGTAACGCTCTTTTGAAGCGGCAACTATGTAAACAGTACCCCCCCCCCCCCCCGAGGTCTGAGAGCTGCAGATGGAGGTCAGAGTGAACACGTGAAGGACGCTCTATATTGCTCCGTCTCTCCTCCTCACCTGTCCTTCTCTTCCCCAGCTTCCTGCTGCCCCCCCCCCTCACTCTGTGCTCATTTTCTCCCGTTAACCCCGTTTCGCTCCCTCTTTCTCCCATTTCTCTGCGTTTCCTATCAATCAAGATGTCCCGTTACTACTTCTCCTCCCTCCCTCCCTCCCCCCTTGTCACACCCAAATTCATCCTCTTGTCACCGCGGCCTGTATGCACACACACACACACACACACACACACACACACACACACACACACACACACACGGCGTCTCTGAATCATCGCAGCACATTGGCTCTTTGAATGACTGCCCTTCATAGAAAGACAGATTGATAGATGAATGGGGGGGGAATAAACGGCTTGATGGGCGGATGAGTGTGTGTGTGTGTGTGTGTGTGTGTGTGTGTGAATGTGTGTGTGTGTGTGTGTGTGTGTGTGTGTGTGTGTGTGTGTGGATGGATGGGTGAATATGTTGGATAAATGGGCGGGTTGAATGGGTGACTCATGACATCCTGATCATTTACACAAATCTGCAAATAGGCTCCGAGATGAGATGAGCGTTCATGCCCCCCCCCCGGGTATTTACTTCCTGCAGCGTCAACTGTACCAACTGAATCTTAATGTTTTAATACATATGTCATGATGGCTGCTGCTCGTCTGCCGGCGACTTCTTAACACTCACAATAAAGTTGTTTGATTTTGTATTACTTCATATCATCACAGGAGGGTTTTTTTCTTCGTCAAGCTTCAACCAAGAGTCATTTAATTGATTTGGGAAACACCAAAGTTCATAAGATAATCAATACCAACACACCAGCGCTGTTGAGTGCTAACGATGAGGCGGATCAATGTTATTGACTCGGTCCTCTTGATGTCGGTTGATTGTTTGTTTGGGACTGTTGGTCAGACAACGATTATACAGACTCAACCGTTCACAGGCAATCAGAGGACGATCTACATCCAATGGAGCGCAACCATTAGTCCAGTCATCAATTCATCGGCTGGCAGGAAAATAACAACTCTGTTTCTTTAAACAACAAAGATCGGATTTCTCCTTGAATGTGGACGCGCTGCCTCTTCTGTGATGAAACAACACGTCCGTCGACAGTTACAACCGTCTTTCTCACATTGTACACTTTATTGATAAATCAAGAAGACGATTGTTAGCTGCAGCGCTACATCGAACCGTGGTTTCAACACTTTAACTGTGTTCTTCTTTCACCTCACGAAGACGACACGGACGTGTTTAAGCCGTCCCTCAGCGTCTGCCTCTCCGTCGATGGAACTCTTTACAGAAGCTGTTGCCTCGTCCCGACGCGTAGAAGGTGTGAAACCTGAAGCCTGAGAGGGGTGAGCACGTGTGTTGACATGAACAGCCTGCTGTACACACACCACCGTGTGTGTACACACACACACACACACACACACACACCGGGGTGGATTCTCAATAGGTGACTTTGTTCCTGGCTTGCAGTCAAACACACACACACACACACACAGTGTGTGAAGTGGTCCTGGTGGCGTTTGACTGTGAGATTTAACATGCCAGCTCCTCTCAACTCGTTCCACTGACCTGCTGTATTTGTCTCCAGTTGACACTTTAAAAGCTGTCGGCCAGGTGGAAGGACTGTTTGTCTGAGTACACACAAACACACACACACACACACACACACACACACACACACACACACACACACACACACACACACACACACACACACACACACACACACACACACACACACACACACACACACACACGTGATGCTTGAAGAGTCATTTCTCACGTCCTCTCGAGTCTCTTCCACATGTCTGAAGTCACTCTGCTCTGGCTGCTCTGGCGTTGTACATGCGTCTTAAATGCAGATCCTCTCACGAGCTCTCACACACGGTGTCGGACAGGAAGTTGTCAAGAAAGTAACACCAGATATTAAGAGAATATTTGTGAATGTCTGCGCTTTTCTTTTATTATCTTGGCCTGAATGAACGTAACTACTGAAAAAAAGAAAGCCCCCCCCCCCCCCCCCGCTCAGCGTGCCAGACCATGTCTCCACGGTGACGGGGCTCTGGCATCGTGTTTGTGGTGAAGCAGAATTCTTCACGGACCGCCGAGCGACTCCATGCGGGTCTCAAAGAGCCGACTCGACATCATTATGAAGACCTGCTGTACAACACCAGGATCACTAACCTTCTACAGCACTCAGTAGTACAGTACAGTACAGTACACTATGATAACTACAATACCAGTGTCCGTGGTGGGATTCCTTCATGTTTGATTAGGAAAACCTAAACGGTTTGACGAGAGAAGTTATTTATACTTTTGTTCAGACTGTTGTAAGATTACACGGCTCCATCTTAATGCGGTGTTCATAGAGCTTTTCACGAGTAAGCGGTTTCTGCGGTGCCGCTAACCAACGGAATGGAAGAACAAATGGTGTGTTGGCGTCATCAGGAGGCGAGCTAGTTAGCGTTAGCTGTTAGCAGCCGGGCGGGCAGCGCAGTCCTACGTGGAGCTAACGGCTAACGTTAACGGAGATCACATGGAGTTACATTGTGATGCGTTCAAGCTCTAGCCGGTAAAAAATGACCATTGAGGCGAATACATATTAAAGAGTCATCATGATGTGTTCAAATGTAATCCTGTAAAATGAAGTTCTTTTGCCAAGAAAGTCCTACCTCCCAACACGAGCAGCTTATAATCGATCATTTAAATGTGATAAGTTCTAAGTTGTTCCGTCTTATTTTCTCTTCTGTGTATTTACTTTCATTTAGTGAAAGTATTTTTACTCGACAACTCGATCAGGAGTAAAAGCCTCGCTGAGTGTGGAACAGTTCACAGCATGTGTCTCGAGTGAAGTGGAACCACAACGAGCTCGTCTCACAGGAGGACGGTTCTGGCGCGGCGCTGGAATTCCTCCACGGTCGACCGGGCGACTCACGGCGCCATTTGGCTCCGTGTCCACAAGGCTAACCAGCCAACACGCCGGGGCTAATAAAGCTGTGCACTGATCAGCAGCTAATGCCCCAGAACTAATGACCGCTCCACACACGGGTTCTCCCTCCCAGATCAGTGTGTGACACACACACACACACGGGTGATGTCGGCGTCTTACAGTCACATGTGCTGCAACCGGACAACAAGAGAAAAGCTTGACGGAATAACGAGCAAAAAGTAAGAACAGGAACATGTGGGAAGTCTACAAACTCAAAAGGAAAGAAGTTTTAAACTGAAGGAGAAGAACCCAAAGGCTCGATGGAGGAGTTGAGTCGAGGTACAATCCAAAGACGTTCTCAGCAGTTAAAGCAATGATGCAATGTACTGATGACTAAAGGTACTGGTCAATGGGCCCCTGGGCCACAGCTTCTGTGTGAAGTTAATGAGAACATGTATTGTTCAGTATTCACAAAGAGACGACAAAACGAGTGTCGACCAAAAACAGACGCAAAACGACGACATGGAGATACAACATGACCACAACAAGAACCACACCAACAACCAACAAGAAACATAATGCGACCAAAAAGAGACCACAACACATCTCGTATAATCTGCGTTGATCTTCGTTCGGAGGGGTGGGGCCCATTGTGTCCAGTGAGTCCATGAACGCACCCAACAAAGAGGAACGTGGTCCCACATCCTGCAGCACAAACACTAAACTGGGTTGAAAGATATATGTGAAAAGCAGACGTGTTGTGACGCTCCCTTTATCCTTAAAGCTCGAGTAATGAACAACATCTGAGGACCGTAGTGCTGCTGGAGCACGTTACACATTCAGGGTTCGGTCTGTTCACGCAATAACTAAAGACAGCTTTGTGTGATGATGATTCGTTACCAGAATTATAAATCAGTCTGAAACATTCGGTTGGTTGGATGGTTTCAGTGCCGACTGTCTCAGGAGTACAGGACTGATGTGGATCCAGGCTGACAAAACGAAAGGAGGAGAAAGAAAGTGTGAACTCTGATGGGCGTAAACGTTTATAAAGTTCGAGGTTTCTCCCCGTGTGTGAAGCTTAAATTCGGCACATCGGGCTGGTCCTTCTTCCGTTACCGCTGGTCGCTGACTGTGATGTTCAACGCGGCCGCTTCCTCAGGTGTTCGCGTGACGACTGGCCAACGCGTGAGTGAAGACAGCAGCTGGAGACTGAAAGCAGAACCAGAGGGAGTCACAGCTCATGGCGGGAGCTGCTGTAGATTGGGATCATTGGATGCTCTGGTTACACATTCTCACCGGCCTGTATTTTAACACCACGCTGAAACCATGACAACAGCTGAGAGACTTCACCTCCGGCCCGATTTACACTCGGAGACCGTCCGATGGACGTCATCGCCCAGAGACAGTCTTTAAAAAGAGAAAGGGGGAGAGAGAGTGGGAGAGTCTAAAGCGTCTAAAGCTCACCTCCCAATGTGATCAAGTGGGCTTATTCCACAGCACGCACACCTGATTCTTTCTTTCCCTTCCAGAGCAGGAAGTAAAACAAAAGCTGTTGCGTGATGTCTGAGCGTGCAGTCTGCCTTTTCACGAACATCATGTTTTGCCAAGATGGAAATGGGATAAAACCACAGCTGCTGTTGGATAAAAGAAGAAGCGTGTGAACAGCCGGGTGAGCAGAGTGATTGGTGTCTTTTCTGTAAACGTTTAATGGCTTACTTATTAAAATATGATGCGCGTTTCAAACATTCACATTTAGAATCTTTTTTCATGCATTTGTGCACCGTCTACTTCCTGGAGTTGGTGTTCACTCGTATTGGACGCAGCAGACAGGAGGAGGCGGGGCTTACCTCCACGTAGACGCCAACGTTTCACCAACCAAACAATCGCTGCTGCTCTGTACGAGGCGCTGCGTTCACTGTATCTAGCCACAGCGCTGCAATAAACAAACAGAAAGGGTGATGAAATAACTACACAATGATTAAATAATAAAGATTTGTAGAAAGACATTTTGTGCGGTCCGTCTGCAACGCGGCAAGCGAAACACTCTGAATGGAGTTTGGGTCGATCAGCGCTAGGCTACGCTAACATTGTAGCTGCTCCGTCAACACTTAAAATAACAGAATCTAGGCACCGTGGACAGTCTGTGGTTGGTGTCAGTGAAGACAGGAAGAGAATCTCAACAAAGTTTTGAAATATCTCAACAGAGAATCCATGTTTTAAGTGGATAAAGGGTCGCTTGCTGTCTGGGCTTCTCCGGGGTCGTCTCAGGCTGGAAGTATACTCAGCACATTTCAGGATTATAGAAGCTTTAAGTGGAGAGGGGAAAGAAGCCAAGACAAAACCAAAGCGGAGTTCCAGGGTTTCCTCACAAAACCACAGAACAGACCCATCGACTTTGTTTTCCTCCTCGAACACACAGCACATGCAAAGTGTGTGTGTGTGTGTGTGTGTGTGTGAGAGACATCTCCAGCGTTCAATAGCTGTTAAGCTGATCAACACGTTGAAAACATTGGCTGCAGCGACAGCTCGAGTTAATCTGAACCTCTTCAGCCCACAAGAACAGCTTTTTCACTGAAGACTGAGGCGCCTTTCAGAGGCGAGCTCTGCTGGTGTTGACCCTTTGATACATTAACACGCGCACACACACACACACACACACTGTAGCACAGGATGTACACAGAATAGAGTACACACACTCGCAAATGCACAGTGTTTACTCTAAAGGTTACTGAGATCTCTTCTGTACAAACCATAGAGGACACTGCACCTCCTTTCATTGCGGTGAGCAGCATTTCTCACCTCTTGGTGTTATTACAGCTCTTCTACTACACAACAGATGATTCCAGTGTGTGTGTGTGTGTGTGTGTGTGTGTGTGTGTGCTCTGCAAAACACAAGATGAGGTTATTTACTGCAAACTGTCTGGGACACTAATCTGCTATTTAATCCTTTTTTTCAGGGTACAGGTCTTTAAAGCTGCATTCTCTCTAGTGTCCACCAGGGGGCGACTCCTCTGGTTGTATAGAAGTCTATAGAAAATGACTCTACTTCTCTCTTGATTTATTACCTCAGTAAACATTGTAAACATGAGTTTATGTCTCAATCTCTAGTTTCAAGTCTTCTTCAATACAGCATGATGTTCATTTAGTACATTATGGTTCATTTAGAGTCACACAGACCATAAAGCAGGGGATGCTTTAGGTCTTGTTGTACGTTATACGTCTTGCTGTACGTTACACGTCTTGTTGTACGTTACACGTCTTGCTGTACGTTACACGTCTTGCTGTACGTTACACGTCTTGCTGTACGTTACACGTCTTGTTGTACGTTATACGTCTTGCTGTACGTTACACGTCTTGTACGTTACACGTCTTGTTGGACGTTATACGTCTTGTTGGACGTTATACGTCTTGCTGTACGTTATACGTCTTGTTGTACATTATACGTCTTGCTGTACGTTACACGTCTTGTTGTACGTTATACATCTTGCTGTACGTTACACGTCTTGTTGTACGTTATACGTCTTGTTGGACGTTACACGTCTTGTTGTACGTTATACGTCTTGTTGTACGTTATACGTCTTGTTGTACGTTATACGTCTTGTTGGACGTTACACGTCTTGTTGTACATTATACGTCTTGTTGGACGTTACACGTCTTGTTGTATGTTATACGTCTTGTTGTACGTTATACGTCTTGCTGTACGTTACACGTCTTGTTGTACGTTACACGTCTTGTTGTACGTTACACGTCTTGTTGGACGTTATACGTCTTGTTGGACGTTATACGTCTTGCTGTACGTTATACGTCTTGTACGTTACACGTCTTGTTGTACGTTATACGTCTTGCTGTACGTTACACGTCTTGTTGTACGTTATACGTCTTGTTGTACGTTACACGTCTTGTTGTACGTTACACGTCTTGTTGTACGTTACACGTCTTGTTGTACGTTATACGTCTTGTTGTACGTTACACGTCTTGTTGGACGTTATACGTCTTGTTGTACGTTACACGTCTTGTTGTACGTTATACGTCTTGTTGTACGTTACACGTCTTGTTGGACGTTATACGTCTTGTTGTACGTTACACGTCTTGTTGTACGTTATACGTCTTGTTGTACGTTACACGTCTTGTTGGACGTTATACGTCTTGTTGTACGTTACACGTCTTGTTGTACGTTACACGTCTTGTTGGACGTTATACGTCTTGTTGTACGTTACACGTCTTGTTGTACGTTATACGTCTTGTTGTACGTTACACGTCTTGTTGGACGTTACACGTCTTGTTGTACGTTACACGTCTTGTTGGACGTTACACGTCTTGTTGTACGTTACACGTCTTGTTGGACGTTACACGTCTTGTTGTACGTTACACGTCTTGTTGGACGTTACACGTCTTGTTGTACATTATACGTCTTGTTGGACGTTACACGTCTTGTTGTATGTTATACGTCTTGTTGTACGTTATACGTCTTGCTGTACGTTACACGTCTTGTTGTACGTTACACGTCTTGTTGTACGTTACACGTCTTGTTGGACGTTACACGTCTTGTTGGACGTTATACGTCTTGCTGTACGTTATACGTCTTGTACGTTACACGTCTTGTTGTACGTTACACGTCTTGTTGTACGTTACACGTCTTGTTGTACGTTACACGTCTTGTTGGACGTTACACGTCTTGTTGGACGTTATACGTCTTGCTGTACGTTATACGTCTTGTACGTTACACGTCTTGTTGTACGTTACACGTCTTGTTGTACGTTACACGTCTTGTTGTACGTTACACGTCTTGCTGTACGTTACACGTCTTGTTGTACGTTATACGTCTTGTTGTACGTTATACGTCTTGCTGTACGTTATACGTCTTGTACGTTACACGTCTTGTTGTACGTTACACGTCTTGTTGTACGTTACACGTCTTGTTGTACGTTACACGTCTTGCTGTACGTTACACGTCTTGTTGTACGTTATACGTCTTGTTGTACGTTATACGTCTTGTTGTACGTTATACGTCTTGTTGTACGTTATACGTCTTGTTGTACGTTACACGTCTTGTTGGACGTTACACGTCTTGTTGTACATTATACGTCTTGTTGGACGTTACACGTCTTGTTGTATGTTATACGTCTTGTTGTACGTTATACGTCTTGCTGTACGTTACACGTCTTGTTGTACGTTACACGTCTTGTTGTACGTTACACGTCTTGTTGGACGTTACACGTCTTGTTGGACGTTATACATCTTGCTGTACGTTATACGTCTTGTACGTTACACGTCTTGTTGTACGTTACACGTCTTGTTGTACGTTACACGTCTTGTTGGACGTTACACGTCTTGTTGGACGTTATACGTCTTGCTGTACGTTATACGTCTTGTACGTTACACGTCTTGTTGTACGTTACACGTCTTGTTGTACGTTACACGTCTTGTTGTACGTTACACGTCTTGTTGTACGTTACACGTCTTGCTGTACGTTACACGTCTTGTTGTACGTTATACGTCTTGCTGTACGTTACACGTCTTGTTGTACGTTATACGTCTTGTTGTACGTTACACGTCTTGCTGTACGTTACACGTCTTGCTGTACGTTATACGTCTTGCTGTACATTACACGTCTTGCTGTACGTTACACGTCTTGCTCTAAGGAACATCAGTGGTTGTTGAGCCACATCGATACAAGAACTCATACATAAACTGGGTTTTTAACTAAAACGAAACTAAGAAGTCCTAAACGGAA
The DNA here is from genome assembly GCF_949748355.1 of Melanostigma gelatinosum. Taxonomy (NCBI): domain Eukaryota; kingdom Metazoa; phylum Chordata; class Actinopteri; order Perciformes; family Zoarcidae; genus Melanostigma; species Melanostigma gelatinosum. The sequence continues at coordinate 1,721,585 of NC_136636.1, forward strand.
ATTACATTAAATCTCTTTTCTTTTTTTTTAAATGAACAGAAACTATATTTCCTTGAAAGATAAAAAGGCAAATGCAAAAAATGTTCGCCCAAAATCGTGACCACAGAAACTGAGCGGACCGACCCGTCCAGCAGGTGGCGCTGTGCATCGGACACTAAAGGTTCAACATTAAGGCGTTCCTGTGTGTTCTACGCTGACACTTTGTGGCTGAGCCCTCACAGAGAGAAGTCACAGCTACTGTACAACTACACGAGGGAAAACTGAACTCTTCTGTACAACTTAAAACGAGCAAACTGACTAAAACTAAACTGAAAAGTCAAAACGAAAAATAAAAACACACGCGTGGTGCACACACACACACCTAAGTGAACAAACTAGCAGCACGGCGCAGAAGCAAACACACACATGCCCATATCATCCTCATCCTCATCCTCACCCTCACCCCATCAGTGGAGGTGGTTCCTGCTGCTGTGAAGGGAAACAAACACTGTTCTCTGTGTAGAGGATTAAAGACAGCTCGTCTACAAAGCACACCAGTCGTATCAACATGACGCCTGTTCACACACACACACTCACACACACGTGTGTTCAGCTGCCGGCCCATAGCGACGTCACCAAGGACCGAGAAGAATGAACGACAGGACGGGATGCCTGCGAGGAGAGGTATTGATTAGCATCCATAGAGGGTGATGGGAAA
>NC_136636.1:1722481-1943624 GCF_949748355.1 Melanostigma gelatinosum
TGCGCCGCTACCGCTGCGTGTACAAAACCCCCGCGGAGCCGAACCCGGATGTCAAAACGCACCGAATTCCACGCTATACAGTCCTGACTCTCTCTCATGTGTGTGTGTGTGTGTGTGTGTGTGTGTGCACAGCAATATTGCAACAGTAGCCATTCGGTGCTTATTTGATCTCCCTTTGAACGTCCGCCCCAGTCCGACAGGCACTTTCTCTTTCCAGCAACACAGCAGACAGACAGAGCCCCCAAAGGAAGATGTGCAGCCCGAGAAACACGCCACATATTCGGCTGAACAGAGACACACAAGGGCGAAAAATACGGAGGTATGGGAAGGAAAAAGAAACTGACCGTGAAATCTCCTCCAGGTTTAATTCCCGTGGCGTAATTCAGGCTAAATCCCTCTTCCCTTTCTGCTGCTGCTTCCTCCGTCCGGTGGAAAAACCAAGACGCTGGTGGCGACAGGGGAGCTCGGTTTTCCTCCTTCCCTTCCTCACGCACAGTCAAGCGGACCAATATCGGCTTGCTGCTCGGTGTCCCCCCCGCCACCCTTTCCCGACTGGCGACAGGCTGGTCTTCGGTGGTCCAAAGTTAGTAGTCGCGGTGGATTCTCAACAGTCAAAAAATACATGCATATATGATACACATGGAATAGTGCCCGGATATGAAATGAAACCACCGGCGCAAAATCCTAAAGTGCAACCGGGAAAAAAATATGTCAAAAAAAAAAAAAAAAAAAGGTTGAGTTTAGTGGTAAGAATTTTAAAAATCACTACTTGAAGAGCAGTTGCGGTCGCTCCACCCGTTAACCCGACTGGCGAGGTTTGCTGATCGCAAAGCCTCCACTGGACACGTCCCGCACTCCCGAGCTCCTCCACACAAATGTCCGCTACCGGCCTGAAGGATGAATTTCCACCCGGAGGAGGAGTGGAGAGAGAGAGAGAGAGAGGGAGCAGTGGCTTGCATTCTCTGAATTACTCCACCCCCAAACTGTCGTCCCCCCTCTCTCCCTTTTTCTTTTTTTCAATCCGTCCACCTCTCCACCTCGCTTTCCATTCACTGTATTTTCCCTCTTGTCTCCTGTAGTCTCCTTTCTCTTATTTTCCTCTTACTTAATCAATACGTTTGCTCAACACCTCCACCGATGGAATTATGATGATGCCATTGATCCTGGGCGTGAATGATCTTCATGCAGGTTTATTTTGTGTTTTTTTATCAACATATGAGCGGTGCAGTGAGGTCGCGTGCAGCGCTCTGATTCACAGCAGCAGAGAAGTACAGGTGTAGAGTTGATGAGTGAGATTGACAGGGCTGTGAAGGAATGCTGCACTCATTATGAGCACCTCACCATGTGGCATGTAACTAACCAAAATATGAGTGTCATATTTGTGTCGTTTTGTTGTCTTGTAATGGCTTTCTGCTCTTTCTGTGCGAGAAGGGTTCAGGTTCACCTCTAAAGGCTGAAGTGCAACCTCATGCTGGTGGCAACAAGCACGATAGAACACTGAAGTTTGCAACAGTTGCCAGAAAAAAATGTTGGCATTGTACGTTAATGCAAATAGGGCTGGGCAATATTTTAATGTCATATCTCTATCACTGGATGAGAAAGATGTCCTCTTAGATTTAGGATATCGCAATATCACGAAATCATGAGCTGTTAGAACCTAAAGTATGTTTCATGAATACATTTCATATCAGCCTGGTACGCACAATGCCAGCTGGTTCACACTGAAATGATTGGTTAGGTTTAGGCAACAAAACTACTTGGTTAAGGTTATATAAAAGATCATGGTTTGCATCAAGATAACAGCGCAACGTGACTTAACAGCGCAACATGACAGGGCAGTGCAATGTTCACTTCTGGTTTCACACGGGATTCGAACACATGTCTCCTGTGTGAAAGTCCTTTGCGTGTGTGACCCGTCTCCCACCGGACTATGCGACTTGTTCAAATCATTCTTATGCCGCATAACTTTCAATGGCGGTCGCTCGATGCACTGCATCACTTGCTCTCGCTGCTTGTAAACGCTCTCACCAAATGCAAAACTGTCATAGCAACTGGGCTAAATTTGGATTCAATAAGGTTTCCAAGAATTGTAACCAGGTATATTTTTCCAACAAGTTGTTGTTGCTCATATATCTCATGATGTTCTCCACATTGATTTTCTCTCCATGTGCCAGACCAGCTGAAGGCAGTATTAAAGAAGCAGAGCTTTGACTCGAAGGTCAGCGGCCCAGAACTCAGACGTGGTCATGAAGAGTGAATGAAAAGAAACAACAACAATCTTCCCTCCTCCAACAGTTACTGTGAAGGTGCCTACAAGCCACCAAGACACCCACTCAACATGCAATTCTTCTGGTGAAGGTGGTGTGAATGTGCAATATGTAATAGTCTGAGTGTGAAGTCAGGAGATGGTAAATGGTAAATGTGCTGCATTTATACCGCAGCGTTATCCCAAGAGCACTGCAAAGCACTTTACAATGCAGCACATTGGCCCACGCGCACAAATACAGATTCACACGCACGGAGGCCGAGCGGCCGGGCGAGGCGCCGACCGCCTCATCGGGAGCCGTTCGGGGCTCCGGAATGTTGCTCGAAGGACACTTCGACATGCTGTTAGAAGGAGCCGGGAACGGAACCACAAGCACATGTTTCTGTTCGTACCATCTTTATTGACTGTTTTAAGGATTTCCTACGCACAGATGTTATCCTCGCGTCAGCTGGAGACTCCAGCGGCTGGCCGTCCGTTTGAAAACTGCTTTAATTTGATTCTGCTTTATTCTGGCATCAAATCGTTTGTATGAGACGAGCGTAGGTGTCACTTTTAAGTGATGCACGTCTCATTTCGGAAAGAGTGAAATGTGAAACTCATTAAATTTGTTTCATTTCATTTACGATTAATTGAGAGTCAAGTCTTCTTACATCAAACAAATCGGAGTATTAGGATTCCCCCTGTGAACACTCAACGATCATAAGAGGTCAAAAGCAGAGAGGTACATGCAGAGCCAATGGTTCTTTGAAGCAAGTAGAGAAGGAAGATATGTAGTTTTCTTTGACAATGTACAGAATAAAGCAGGCTATGATTGAGGGGGAAGAGAGGTGAAACGTATCTTCACAATTGTTGGTATTTTGTCCAAGAACTAGGCCATCTTTGAGAGTGTTCTTATAACTGACAGCAGACATTGTCCCAATTGTGTCGGGGGAACAAACGTCCCACGACTGAGTCAGACAATTGAAAATGTGTTGTTAAATGTCACAAACGAAAAAAAGCCAAAATTGGACAATTGACCACTTCGGTGAAGAGATAGAAGCCTTCCTTCAAAATGTTGATGCCACACGGGGAATAAACCCAGCGGGATAAAGCATTGCACTGTGAATGAAGTTTTGCAACTGTAAGGATAAAATACTGCATTATGGTCTGTTGGATATATTATTCACCTTGAACGTTTTAACACAGAGCAGCGGTGGAGATGGGGGCTCGTTGCCTATGCCGGCAACTCGGCCAGCGATCGGTTGGCTGAGACGATGTGGCAGTAGAAGGATAATGAATGATGCCGATATCGCCCTGGACTTTGAAAAATATTCAGAAATGAATGTAGAGTTTGCTCCTCTCTATTGATTACACAATCGAGGACGCTCGAATGGCTTTACAGTTGGTGAAGCGCGCAGTATGTTGTTTAGGGTTTAAAACTGTGTGGAACTCAGGACCTGACTCGGGACTTGCCAGTTTAGACTCGTGACTTGACTTGTGAATTGCCTGTCTTGACTTGGGACTTGACTTGGGACATGAGGGCAAATACTTGACGTACTTGGGACTTTCAACACAAGTGAGCATTAAACAGCCACGTGACTGACGGACAAAGAAAAGAAAACCCAATCGATGAGTCATTTTACTTTATGCAGGATTTAATGCATTTGAGTTCTTCAACTGCATTCTGAACACATAACAACAGCAACGAAGTTGAAACAAAACAGAAAAAACTGTGAAAATGAATCGAAATTTATCAACAAACTCTTGACTTTTCATCAGCATTTTAGAACCAGGAATTGGCAGAAAGATAAAAACAAGTCTGCTGACTTCTCGCCGATGCTCGCAGACATCATAGAGGCCACACTGAGGTCAGCAGATTACCTGTGACGTCAGGTTAGGGTTAGGGTTAACCCTCACTGTGCTGAACATAATGGACCACCAAGCTTTACCTGCTCACTGCAGCGTCCATGCTGCACTCAAACATCTTAACGCAGAGCAAAGACCAGCTGCAGGAGGAGGTGCTCCTTCCTCACATCTTCAGACAGGCCAGGCTTTACTGAGGGGGGGGGGGGGGGGGGGGGGTCACGTGTCAACATTCATGACGGTCCGTGACAGAAGCGTCTATGAGAGGAGAAGTAAACCAACTCCACAGAGGGAGGCAGGGGAGCCGTGGGAGAGGGAGGGAGGGCAGGGAGAGAAGATGTAGAAGGGATATTGAGTCTGACAAAGATAGAGAAAGTGTGCATGCCGGAGAAGAAGAGTCTGAGGAAGACGGTCCTGCCACGACCCAACAAGAATATTCAGTGAGAGCCAAGCAGCTGCTGGGTCCAGAGGTATTTTGGGGCTTTAAACTCCTCAACATAAAAACTAATGTGAGAGCTGTAGTGAAAGAAATGTTCCACATCCTGCTTTCCGCAATCTTTGCACATGGGGAAATATGATGATGATGATGATGATGATGAAGATGATGATGATATGGTTAAGGTGTAGTAAGAGTTCGGCGACTGTTCAAGGTTGGAGAAAGTTCACTCGACTTCCGTCCTGAAGCCTTTTTGTTCACATGATTGAAGTTGTATGAAAGAAGCAGATGTTTGCTCATGCAGGACTCTCCTTCCCTTCCAAGTGTTGGAAGTGACCCAAATGTCAGCCACCTACAACACAGCCTCACAGAGTAATCGTCACAAAATGCAATCTGTTGGTTTCGTGTACACGGAAACGGATCGTCCATTTTTATTCGCAACTTCATAACTTTTGTTTTGGGGGACGGCATTACGTTAAACATGAGGGTTAGGCTCAGGCAGCAAAACCACCATTAGGTTTAAAGTCCTGTTTGTTGGACCCATCCACCTCCCCTCCCTCCCACCAAAAATATGTTTTTGGGATATTCTGCAGTGTGTCACTTGACTCTCCAGCTGCACAGCTCTTCGGCTTGAATGCGAGGAAGGCGTCAGGCGAGCCGGGGCCATCCGTGTGACTGTGTCTAATGAAAAGTGACAACTCCCGTCTCCCGGAGAGCCTTCCTGTTTTGCTAGGCTTCAAATCCTATTTGCTTGCCCCCCCCCCCCATCACCACCACCTCTCACAACCATCACCACCACTCCTCGTCTCTCCCCCTTTCTCATCTTCCTCTCGCATTTCTAATGAGCGCTCCCCACTTTTCTGCAAAAATGTGTTGCCGATATAGCCTTATTATATTTTAAACAGTGCAATTGTCCCTCAGGGAAAAAGGGGGAGGAGGGAGGGAGGGAAGACGGGTTTTAAATGCTTAATAATGTGAAAAATTGGCAGATGTTTAGGGAGAGAAAGAAGGAGAGGCAGCGAGGCGGTTTGACAGTGTCATTTGAAAGATAGCAAGTAAATAGATTGTTGAATGTCAGGTATTCAGAGCGTGTCAGATAATCTGATGAGCGTGTCATCAGAAAACTTTGCACTGTATTCAATCAATCGACACGAAAGATAAGCTCTGATGTCAGCGTTCGAAATAGCTTTTGGTTCCGACGGGTCGGTGTCTGCGACTGTACTCGTGGTTGTCTCTGCAGCACCGACACGTAGATCTGCACTTATGCGCACCATTAGTTCCCCGCATGTGTGTGTGTGTGTGTGTGTAAGAGTGTGTTTGTGTGTTTCCTGCTCCTGTGCCTAATACATTACGGCAGTGAGTTAAGTTGGCAGTGCAGGATACAGTATGTGGGTTAGGGTGCCGTCCTCCTTGTTAATATTTCATCTCGGCACCGGCAGAAGGAAGTGGGGCAGAGAAACACAGAAGGCCTTCTGTGCCACACACACACACACACACACACATCCGTAAGATGTGTGTGTGTGTGTGTGTTACACGTCTTGAATTTTTTGAGGCTATTTTCTGTTGATTTCTGACTGCCTGTAGTTGTTTTGGGACATACCTCTGCATGTAAAAGAGGCCACTACACTGCGTTGGTGTGTTGTCAATGCGTCTGTCAATGGCCGCATGCATACAGTGCAGGCCGACGCGCTGCAGGCTCATTAGTGTGTCCTGGCACACGCCTGCCTTGTGCTTCTTCTCATGTTGCGCTCTCGTGCCACAGCCATGAGCGCGTTTGTCAAGAACATGCAATGGAAGCTCTCTGTACCGTGATCGGAACAAATGCAAACCAACGACACGTGGGCGTGGAATCCCACCGCATCAGCAGGAAGTTCAGTAAACATGGAAGGTGAGATATTCACAGTTACCGCCTTAGTTTATTGACCCTCCTACTCTCTGTTTTCATGACAGCAATTTACAAATATTAAATATGAAACGAGGTTATTCTAAATCATGGCCACCGATAGTTCTTGACTCAGATTGGTGCAGGTCTGGATTAACCTGATCAAGCAGTCAGTATACCTGGGCATTCATTAAGCAGGTGTCTGCTTGCAGTTCTTAACTAAACCTCTGGTAAGATGAGCATCGCTGCAGCTTTGTTGAGCAGGTTCTGAGCCAGTGTTACATGTACGGAAGTACATGTGTTATTCAAGCCTGAAATAATGAATAAAGTTAATATCTGAGGCATGAGTCGATCTTACTGCAGATCTTCACTGTGAAGATGCAGACACACGTGTGTCCTCATATATGATGCCTTATGAATGTGTTTGAGTCATAAAGGTCTGTAGGTGGAACACTTTCCCCTTCATTTGTTAATCCGTTTATTTTAACTACGAACAGAAAATTCATGAAATTCCACGGACCTGCTTTTGTATGTTTTTGTCGAGCAAGAGCGGCAAAAACGAGATATTTTAATACGGCAATTTGTGGGAAAATTGTGTTTATTTCCACATGATAATTGCAGCAATCAGTGAGAGCAGTTATGTATCATTCCGTCAGTGTTGTGACTGGTGCAGAATCACAGGATTGTTATAATGGTTCACTCAAACCTTAACACACAACATGAAAAACAAAACTTGGCAATTTTCCACTCTTTGCCTCGAGTCAAACCGTGGCTAAGCCCCGCCCACCTCGCTGCTCCTCTGGCGGGTCAGCCTGTCGACCCACGTTACCATGGAGACCACACTGTCACTGCATCAATATTATCTCATTAATTCCACAAAAAGAAAGTGATTTTAGAGCGAAGCAGACAGAAGGTCCTATAATACATGTTAAAAGGACAGCAGCATGTGCAGACAGTCAGTATAGCGACAGTAGCTAGCGTAGCATAGAAGTGCTAGTTAATTGTGCGCTAACGTACTGTGCTAATGTTAGCTCCACAGGTTTTTAAGTAGAAATCGAACATTTTAGAAACATTCATCTCCTTCAGACCTCTGTGGGCATCGAGTCTCACGACAGTCGTGTTTCCATTCAAGTGTCAGGAGAATTTTAAGTGAATTGTTTTTAAATGTTTGGGAAAAGAAAGTGTAAATTAGGCTCTTTTCCATCATTTGGTTTGGAGCAATCAAACTAGGGCACAGTGTAGCTTCGTCAGGCGTTGGCGCTCTAGGCTATGCTTCAAGCATGGCTGGAATCGGCCAATGGATAGAGTGGAATACTGATGTATTACATTTAACTCGGAAATCAGACTTAGGAGCCGGGAATGACGACACACCCGAGCGGACTGCGTTCCAGTTCAACAAGTCAGAGAACTTAATGGGGTTTCCTCCAACCAGGTTAGCCATTATTAGCAATACCAGTTGATAACAACACATTACGGCGGTGGTTTGCGCATACGAACACCGTAGCACCATGTTCACAGATGTGAGTTGCACGGTACTGTATGTATTACTGATTTTAGGAGACACAAGTTGGACACAAGTGCTAATAAACAGCATACAAAACAAGTTGCCTTGGCCATCTAACCCATGTATAACGATGCTTTTTTGGCAACCAATGAACAGAAGTTATCATATTTCTAATGAGGAGGAGTGACGTAGAGACGCCGTATACGTCTCTGGTAGAGACCGTCAATCACTGTGTAGCCCCGCCCTAAAGCATCCCCTGCTTTATGGTCTGTTTGACTCTAAATTTTTCCGCCTGGTCAAAATTTCTCCTGCAATGGGAATTTCTTCCCATAATTCAACAAAAGCAAACCGAAACCACCGAAAGCGAACTTCAAACTTTTTTCCAAAATGTGCATAAAGCATGCGTGAATGAAACGACGGTTTATCATTCGTCCCCCAGGCACAACATTCATGCATCGGCTGGAGCGGGAGGATCCTACGCTATGATTGGCCCGGTCTGTGATCCATGGGGTGGGACTCAGACAAGAGTCAATTAGGGTTCCAAGCATTAGGCCGTCACATTGTCCCAGTGCCACAGGGTCCCGGAAATATTACAGCGACCTGAGAATTATCATGTCAAGAGGGGAGTGCTTGAGAGTGAAATAAGAGAAATGAGAGCCGAGGGGGGAGAAAGGTAGAAAGCATTTTTGTTAAGTTCAAGATAAGAGCATATTATAGCCAGAAGAGGAGGGAGATATGAGAGAGGGGATATGCTTCAGTGGGGACAAGGGGACGTGAGGCACTTCCCAAAGAGATGAGTTTTCAGCCTTTGGTGGAAGATAACTGATGTTGTGACTGGAGGAGGCCTGGAGGTAGCACACTGAGCCCTCTTGGCTTCCTCTCTAAGATATGAAGTCATTACCTTGAGTGCGGAGGCATCAAACTCTGGCCTCTTTTGGACGTTTTTCATCAGACGAGTTCATCACCGATTTGTGAGCACGTTCATTTCTGGTGATTCTAGTTTTTACAGTTCTGCAACGGTCCTGTGGTAACTGCTGTGCAGCCTCATCAGCTATCGTTAGCACGTCTTGCTAACAAAGAGGAATCTTACCAGAGATTTGTCTTATTTGATGTAGCGAGCGAACGGCTTGTTCTTTCTGCTTGGTGCAGTTTGCTAGCGAGAGGACTAATGAGGGAATAACTGATGACACAATCCACTTGTCTGAGCAGAGACTTCAAAGACAATCTTCTTAGCCCTTCGCCTTCGTCTGTCTGTAGATATGATGAAATGATATTCCTGCAACTAACCGTCCGTCACACTAACACTGCAGTCAAGTGCTTATCATCGTATCTCTAGTGTCAAGCAGAATTAAAGCTACAGTTGGTAACTTCAATAAAAATGACTTTTTCAAGGACTGAAGGATCATTTACTGTCATGCAGCACAGGGATGCACAACCAAATGCAGCTGCAGCCCACTTGTAACACGACAAAACCAAAACACGTCGTATGTTCCTGTATTTTGCATCAGGAGGAATGTTAACAGCAGCAACCAACACAATTCTCTGGGCAGACAATATGGCCGACATCTGAGGAACAACATTGTCCTTCAACTGTGACTGTGTTTGAGCAGCAAGCATGGTGATGGAATCACAGAGTCCTCCTCCTCTGGTCCACCAGAGTCCTGCTCTCTGTCCTGTGGTTTGCCCAACTGCAGCTTGATCCTGGACCACCATGGATCCAGGTCTCTGTGAGGATGTGGGCTCAACAGTCATCGACCTCCCGCTGCTTTCATCCATCTCATTTTTTTCTGGGACCGGCCATCAGACAGCCAGGAGCATGCTGGGTAGTGGAGTAGCCTCAGGTCCTAGCTGGGTTAGCTTAGCTTCTATCTTGGCTCTCCTCCACAGAGCACTTTGGTAGCGTTTGGTCCGGCAGGTCTTGGTGTTTGGTGGGCCAAAGTTTCTTGTCATATTTGGTTCCTATTTGGCATTTGTAAGATGTAAGCTGTAAATGAGGGAGTTCTCTCCGGCTGGTGGGCGGAGCTGCAGTTGCATGACTCAATCGTGAAATTTCAGGGGGATCTCTGAAGTCTAAAGACAGTTATTTGTCACTTGCAATTGTCCCTAAAATGTATTTTAAATTCGTATTAATGCCCAGCAGTTTTCATTATTCAAACTGCAAAACATTCACTGGCAAATATAAACAGCGTGAGTACGAGAGACGATATTGCGTCAGGTCTCGAGGAGGGAGCCTGTCTTCACGTGTGATTGTAGACCTCACTGGACCCCCTTTGGACAAATCTGATCGAGTGATCCTTCGTGAGAACCTGGATTAGAGATGGACATTGTCCCTCCTCTTCTTGGATACCAGAATAACACTTATTACAATTGGAATAGTGAGAGTTTTATGTAGAAACATGCATATCTGTTGTGTTTTTAGCAGTCACCAGCAGAATACTCCAGAATAAATTAACTGAGGGGCTCACGGCCAGCACGACAGCTGTCCACGCCTTCGTCAGCAGCTATATATATATCAGTGTTGTGCTCATGATATCTTAGTTATTGTCCTTGCACCAATGCCAGCAATACACACCAAAACAAGCCGTTTAAGTGACTAACATGTCTCACGTCCACTTTCACCATGAAAAACGTCCTTCTACCTCCGTGCCACCAGACTTTACGTCTGCCAGGGTGTGCTGAGGAATCAGGTCTCACTGGGATATGAACTCATCACATGCCACGCTGTCAGGGAATGATAATAGATATTATAATATACCTTCAGCCAGTACTCATCTTCACTGAGCAGAGCCTGAAGGCATCATAATGTAACTGAAGTGAACCTCCGTTGGTTAGCTGCTAGCGGTGCTGCTGACGTTACTAGCTCTCCTGTTGGTTAGCCGTTAGCGGTGCTGCTAACGTTACTAGCTCTCCTCCGTTGGTTAGCCGTTAGCGGTGCTGCTAACGTTACTAGCTCTCCTCTGATTGGTTTACAATGAAACATGATCAGAGATCAGAAACTAGAAACATGTTTTACTGAGTCAGTACAACTTTATTTACACTGTGATGGTTAACGATAAACTGTGTCATTAATCAGAGGTTCACATGTGTGATGACCCGTGTGGGGATCAGTGCGGAACACGTATCCACAACGGTCCGATACATCACTTCTTACAAACATAGTGTGTGAGTGTGTGTGTGTGTGTGTGTGTGTGATCTCACTGTCTCTATCCGTCTCTCTGTCCTCAGGCCACACAGACCAGGTCACTAAAGGTATTCAATGAATTACGGAGGAACGTGCAAAGTCACGCCATTGATCCATTGTTCCAAGCGAGGGGTCCTATCTGAAATCCCCCCCCCCTCACACCCTCAGGCAATGTTGGCCGAAGGAATTTGAAAGCTGAAGACGACTGCTTTGGTCCTTCAGGGCGAGCATTGATCACCTAGACAGAGAGGGACTTTGGCGACACAGGTGACATAATTGGTTAACTCGTGGCCTGTCATGAAGTGCTGAAGTTAATTGGGTGAGATTCCTGACGGGGTGTGGTGCAACACACACCTGGAAGTTCCTCTCTTGATTTCATCCACATCTTTATGTACTTTACTGCAGCAGTGCAGGAGTTAATAAAGGTTTTCATTTTTCTTATTATGATGTTGTACACTTAAGTTTTACAATGTTTTTGATGTTTTTAGTGCAAAAATGGTAGAAAGGTAGGAAAAAACATTAAATTAAATAATAAAATAAAATATAAAATGTGTTTAATGAAATTAAAAAAATAAAAAGGTATGCTAGTATGATGGTGCAGATGAACATATTTTGGTGTGATAAAGAATACTGTGTATATCTTCCACCAGCAGTCCCTCTAATACTGATAGATGTATTGTTTTATACGTGCTCCTCTATTCTCCTGAATGTCCCAGATTCTCTGTTTGTGACTATATTCAAAATCCAATTTGTCTTTTCTTAAAGTGAGATGACAAAGTGCTCGTACAGTTTTGCAGCAAATTGGCAGCAGACATTATTCACCAATTCACTCTCAGAAAATTTAAAGTAGGAGGAAGCCAAACACACAGACTTTGAATTTTTAATGTTTAATGTTTGGTTTTCAGTCAACAGAAGAAAATTACGAAAAAAAAATACGAAAGAAAAATAAGACATTTTTTCCTCCTTAATCTCGATGCATCCTGCAATGATCACCCACATAAAGCCGAAAGCTTCCGCAATAAAGTTGAATGCATGCAATCTAAGGTGCTCGTTGTCTTTTAGCAAGTAGCATTTAAAGTTAATTAGGTGAAACCCCTGTGGTGTGGTGTTAAAAGTTTTTGATAGAAGAGTTTACAGCGCTAACTGCCGAGTCGGCAGCATAGTTTAAAGCGACTTTCGCGTTAATATGTGAATGGATTTTTCACACAAGCGCTTGATGTTTTAAATGCGGCTCGTGATTTGCAGGTGAATGCGTGTGTTGTTGTTGTTGTGCTCCTCTCTGATGGAAACAATCACAAACAAACGAGGCTCATAAAGGATGGGACCGATGTCTCGGGGAAAAAAACTCCCGCCGCCTCGGTGGCACTCGCAGCCTAAAGCACAGAGTTCATGTGGAAACTAATAACTGGCGACCCAATTACAATGAAGACAGACAATAATAGAGTCTGGTCTGAGGCGAGCATAAAGCACGAGTAACGTGAGATAAGAATAACCAAAGAAAAGAAAAGCCTGAAGCAGGGAAATGAAACCAGAGTTCTTCTGTTCATCCTGTGATTTATACGTTTGGATTATTTACTTGTGTCATTAGTCGACAATGTCAATCCATCACTGCACGATCAATGCATATTTACACGTTACGGACCTGAATGAGTGCGATCGGGTTGATGAACATAAAGTTCTGCAAACATCCAATTTCAGTCACCTCTCCTCACCGCAACCGGCAACGTGTGAAATTGCCTAATTCAGCTTGAAAGCAGAATGCTTCTTCTTTATGGATGTCTCTTAACAAAGCTCTCTCTGGGAGACATTTAGACGACAGGCTGGGTTCGCTGGTGGAGGTCCGGTGTTCACGCTGAAGCTCAGTGGGTTCATTCTTAGAGGGACGTTAACAACAGATATCACCATGAAACCTCCCAGTTGATTTCTGACATTAAGACAACTGTTTTTTTGTTTTACAAGTTTTCTGAAAAGTGAAGTTCAACTCCTCATATGAGGCATTATCTTTGTTATTATTGACGCAAATAGACAAAGTAGTAAAATCGACACCTTTTCGCATGTTTCAAATATGAATATTGTGTCGCCTCTACACACGTGTCGGAAACTCTCATTGGCCATTTATGTTTTCAGAACAGCTTCGGTTTTCTGTTTTTTTTTTCCTGCATCCGTCAAAAGCCAAAAAAGGAAGGTAGTTTGGTCGCTCCGGGCCACCGTCACTACCAAAGTTATCCTCCAAAGTAACACCTGATGATCGTTTTCACTCCGTCTCCCAGCACGAAGCACTTCAGCAGCACAGTAATCTGCCCGTCTGTGCTGCCCCGCTCTCCGCCACGATGACGCAAATGACTCTTTGTGTTCTTTTCTCTCTCACAAACACAGGAGAGCGGGTGAGAAATGAGGTTTTAATGATTTGCCGATGAGGATAATACATCCGTACGCTCGTCTCTGGCGAAGCACAGATGTCTCTCTCGTGCGTTTAGAAGATCTGCAGGTGTTGATTGTGTGTAGATACAAAGTTTCCAAGCGTTCGGCATTCAAGGTGAGGTAAAGCCGGCGCCAGAACACACCTCAGAACGGGAATCGATAACACGTCGTTTGAGCGGTTTGGAGGAATCGATCTGAGGACATAAAGCTCTTTGTCACCTTTCACTCAGGAATCTGAAGATAATGTCAGGACCATCAGTGAGCCTCCTCTGCACTCCCGTCTTCTCTTGTTTACTCTCCATTTACAGTGAGAAAGAAACACATCCATCCATTCAGCCATTGATTGGATCACCCACGCGGTGCCGACTCGCTGTTCCTCTGTAACACGTGAGCAGAGCACGTGATTAAACTCTTCAAACATAGAACAAACATGTTCAAGTACATACGGTTCAACAAGGTGTATGTGCACTCAGAGGTTTCTTTCTTCCTCTTTCTAAAAAGTCTTCTGCTCCCGTTGTTCCTTGAAGTGAAGGTAGTGGGCGGTGGTGATGATGTGTAGAGCTGAAAGCCGACACACACACACGATGAATGCATTCTCTAGAATAGACCTCGCTACAGCGGCCTCATCGATGTTTTTATGGATCTGCAGGTCGCACAATAACACGAGCAATGTCAGCGTATTCTTCTTACATTCTATTGACACGGTTCCTGAATGTCGCTCAACAGTTTCTGCTCAAGCAGTGAAAGAAGTACCAGCGACACAAACCGTAACCTTTAAATGAGAAGGCTGCAGACATGGTGTGTTCTTCGCTCTACGGTCACATGGAGAACAAACAGCTGGGGGTCGCTCTTTGTTGGACCCGTCCACCTCCCCTCCCCCCTTGTACCTCCACCTCACCATGAATCCCTCCACCTCACCATGAATCCCTCTCCCTCCACCTCACTGTGAATCCCTCTCCCTCCACCTCACTGTGAATCCCTCTCCCTCCACCTCACCGTGAATCCCTCTCCCTCCACCTCACCGTGAATCCCTCTCCCTCCACCTCACCGTGAATCCCTCTCCCTCCACCTCACCATGAATCCCTCTCCCTCCACCTCACCGTGAATCCCTCTCCCTCCACCTCACCGTGAATCCCTCTCCCTCCACCTCACCGTGAATCCCTCTCCCTCCACCTCACCGTGAATCCCTCCACCTCACCGTGAATCCCTCCACCTCACCGTGAATCCCTCCACCTCACCATGAATCCCTCTCCCTCCACCTCACCTTGAATCCCTCTCCCTCCACCTCACCACGAATCCTTCCACCTCACCGTGAATCCCTCTCCCTCCACCTCACCGTGAATCCCTCTCCCTCCACCTCACCATGAATCCCTCTCCCTCCACCTCACTGTGAATCCCTCCACCTCACTATGAATCCCTCTCCCTCCACCTCACCGTGAATCCCTCTCCCTCCACCTCACCGTGAATCCCTCCACCTCACCGTGAATCCCTCCACCTCACCGTGAATCCCTCCACCTCACCATGAATCCCTCTCCCTCCACCTCACCGTGAATCCCTCCACCTCACCATGAATCCCTCTCCCTCCACCTCACCATGAATCCCTCTCCCTCCACCTCACCATGAATCCTTCCACCTCACCATGAATCCCTCTCCTTCCACCTCACCATGAATCCCTCTCCCTCCACCTCACCATGAATCCCTCTCCCTCCACCTCAACTTGAATCCCTCTCCCTCCACCTCACCATGAATCCCTCTCCCTCCACCTCACCATGAATCCTTCCACCTCACCATGAATCCCTCCACCTCACCATGAATCCCTCCACCTCACCGTGAATCCCTCTCCCTCCACCTCACCATGAATCCCTCCACCTCACCATGAATCCCTCTCCCTCCACCTCACCATGAATCCTTCCACCTCACCATGAATCCCTCCACCTCAACTTGAATCCCTCTCCCTCCACCTCACCATGAATCCCTCCACCTCACCTTGAATCCCTCTCCCTCCACCTCACCATGAATCCCTCCACCTCACCATGAATCCCTCTCCCTCCACCTCACCATGAATCCTTCCACCTCACCATGAATCCTTCCACCTCACCATGAATCCCTCCACCTCACCATGAATCCCTCTCCCTCCACCTCAACTTGAATCCCTCTCCCTCTACCTCACCATGAATCCTTCCACCTCACCATGAATCCCTCTCCCTCCACCTCACCTTGAATCCCTCTCCCTCCACCTCACCATGAATCCTTCCACCTCACCATGAATCCCTCTCCCTCCACCTCACCGTGAATCCCTCTCCCTCCACCTCACCATGAATCCTTCCACCTCACCATGAATCCCTCTCCCTCCACCTCACCTTGAATCCCTCTCCCTCCACCTCACCATGAATCCTTCCACCTCACCATGAATCCCTCTCCCTCCACCTCACCATGAATCCTTCCACCTCACCATGAATCCCTCTCCCTCCACCTCACCGTGAATCCCTCTCCCTCCACCTCACCGTGAATCCCTCTCCCTCCACCTCACCGTGAATCCCTCCACCTCACCGTGAATCCCTCCACCTCACCATGAATCCCTCTCCCTCCACCTCACCGTGAATCCCTCCACCTCACCATGAATCCCTCCACCTCACCATGAATCCCTCCACCTCACCATGAATCCCTCTCCCTCCACCTCACCTTGAATCCCTCTCCCTCCACCTCACCATGAATCCTTCCACCTCACCGTGAATCCCTCTCCCTCCACCTCACCGTGAATCCCTCTCCCTCCACCTCACCGTGAATCCCTCCACCTCACCGTGAATCCCTCCACCTCACCATGAATCCCTCTCCCTCCACCTCACCGTGAATCCCTCCACCTCACCATGAATCCCTCTCCCTCCACCTCACCATGAATCCCTCTCCCTCCACCTCACCATGAATCCTTCCACCTCACCATGAATCCCTCTCCTTCCACCTCACCATGAATCCCTCTCCCTCCACCTCACCATGAATCCCTCTCCCTCCACCTCAACTTGAATCCCTCTCCCTCCACCTCACCATGAATCCCTCTCCCTCCACCTCACCATGAATCCTTCCACCTCACCATGAATCCCTCCACCTCACCATGAATCCCTCCACCTCACCGTGAATCCCTCTCCCTCCACCTCACCGTGAATCCCTCCACCTCACCATGAATCCCTCTCCCTCCACCTCACCATGAATCCTTCCACCTCACCATGAATCCCTCCACCTCAACTTGAATCCCTCTCCCTCCACCTCACCATGAATCCCTCCACCTCACCTTGAATCCCTCTCCCTCCACCTCACCATGAATCCCTCTCCCTCCACCTCACCATGAATCCTTCCACCTCACCATGAATCCTTCCACCTCACCATGAATCCCTCCACCTCACCATGAATCCCTCTCCCTCCACCTCAACTTGAATCCCTCTCCCTCTACCTCACCATGAATCCTTCCACCTCACCATGAATCCCTCTCCCTCCACCTCACCTTGAATCCCTCTCCCTCCACCTCACCATGAATCCTTCCACCTCACCATGAATCCCTCTCCCTCCACCTCACCATGAATCCTTCCACCTCACCATGAATCCCTCCACCTCACCATGAATCCCTCTCCCTCCACCTCAACTTGAATCCCTCTCCCTCCACCTCACCATGAATCCCTCCACCTCACCATGAATCCCTCCACCTTACCGTGAATCCCTCTCCCTCCACCTCACCATGAATCCCTCCACCTCACCGTGAATCCCTCTCCCTCCACACCGAGAGGGAGAGGCGACACTGAAACTCAGCGCTGTCGTATTGAAAGAAGGGCCGCGACTCCCACCATTCAATGGCGCTTGTCGCGGCAGTGGCACTCAATACGAGAACAGATAACACACACACAGACTCACAGTCTACGCATGTGGACCGGCTGATTGAACGGGCTCCTCAGGCAGGAATGTTGAGGCATGTCACTACGATCCCTCCTGTCAATCACAGCAACTATTTTCATGTGTTTGTTTCTCCATTGTATCTCCTCTCGCTCACACACCATCTTCCCTGGAGGCTGGGGTGGGAGGATCAATGCCACCTGCAATGCCTCTGCATGAGTCTCTGAGTGTGTGTGTGTGTGTGTACAAACACACGTGCACTGATCAATGGTGATTACCTGTAGCCCTTTGCTCTTTGTAATTGCAAAGTGAGGAGTGATTGTCATCAGGAATGCTCACACACACACACACACACACACACACAGGCCTGTGTCTGGGAGTTTACAGCTGGTTGACTTCCATTGTTGTTTTGGACGTGCGAATGCTGAACTGAGTGCTAACTTTAAAATGAACACACACACACACACACAGCTATTCCTAACGGATCACAGGTGATCTTCTCTCCTTTCTCCCTGTTTGTTTGAATACACACAAACAGAGCGACGCAGGTTTGCAGGCCGAGCACTGGAAGTGAGCGGGTTCCCTCTTTGCCAGAAAATAATCTGCGTTAAACAAACGTTCATGATTCTTCCAGGTTTTTGTTCACGAGATAATCTCTATGAACTCCACTTCGATGATGTTTGAAGTGTGAAGTAAAAAGCGAACGTAAGGAACTCCAGATATGCCACAAAAGCAAATCGTATGTAATCCATGTGATTATTACTGAGCTACCCTTTGTCTACTCAAATACAAGAAACTCTGACAACCCCGGCGCTCCTCTCTCCAACTCTCGCCCACGTTTCCACCGTCGTCTCCTCTCACTGCGGAATGTAAATATCAGACAGTTTGTTTCCATCAAAACAGGTCAAGCTGCACAACAATCTGGTTTTCCACGTATGTGGCCATGATACTTGGAACAAACTTTGGTAACTAACTAACTTTTGGCCCCCAACAGACACGTAAAAACGTATACATTCACTCCAGTTCAGGAATCTAATCTAACTGTTAAAAAATAACCATTGACTTAAAATGAATTCCAAAAATGCTGACTCATCTCCAGGTTGAAATTCTTTTTCCTGCAGCAATCTCTTCTACATCTCTACATCTCTACCTGCTTCTTCTACCATCCAACGTATTCTTTGCTTCTCTCTTTCATTATGTCCCAAAAACCCCAAGAACATTACGCCTTCTTCTTCTACCTCCAGGGCCTGTCTGTGTTTATCCCTCTCTCTCATTATGAACTAAGCCATGTTGTAGTGACAGCTCTGTGTGTAGTCACAGACCAACGGCAACGATCTGGAGGTCACTTACAGCCAATCCTCTTACCCCCCCCCCCCCCGCTTTGCATGAGCGCTCCCTGGCAGTGAACAATGCCGCCGTCGCCGTTTCCTCCTCAGCATTGTGTCTTATTCTGGAGGCGAGTGAGGCTATTTGTGGTGTTTGGTTCAGTTCTGGTTGAAGCGTTTGCTTGGAATGCTGAAGCATTCCAGCAGTCCAGGAGCATTTGTTGTGTGAGGGCTTTGGTTTAGGGAGAGAGTTGAGTAATTACATTTAAAAAAAATGTCAAATGTGCATTTTTCCAAATAGATTTTCACATTTTGAAATGAGGGTTTGCAGCTTGACTAAGCTAACCTGCATTAGAGCTTCATATTTATTTTTTAACTGTGAACAGGTTGTTTTCTGGGGTGAAAGGACAAGAGAGAGAGAGAGAGGGAGAGAGAGAGAGATGGACTACAGATAACTACGATCCCTTTTAAGTCCTCTTGTTTACAGGAGAGAGGAGTCACTTCTCCCACAGGCAGCAGTGCTGTGAGGTTACGCTCGGTATGTAATCTGGCACAGACGAGTGTTTATCTGAGAAGTGAGATCTATGGATTACTCTGTGTAAACAACTCTCAGGTCATCCCTCCAAAACTTCTACAACCAGGCTGGACAACATATGGCATTGAGCTGAAAGCATGATTTAGGGAGGGGCTGCTGTAATTCATCTCCTGTGGAAAATAAAAATGACTCCTCATGTTCTAATATGGATCCAAATCCAGCATTACGGCCATTGACTTGAATGTGGGTCGTGCTTTAGTGTCTTAACATTCAAAACATCAGTCCACGATGAGTGACGCCACGATGACCACGTCCACTCCTCGTGTACAGTCTATGGGTAGAATACTCCTCCACTGTAGCTCTGCTAACTAGCTGCCATTAGCAGCTACAATATGCCAAATCATCCACCAAACAACGCAGCAGATGACACCGTTCCTGTCGGTCGTAGCTTCATGCCTCGTTGGGTGAGAGAAGCGCCCGCTCAGCAGTCAGCAGCTCTCTTATTGCTGTTGGTGGTTTTCTTTCAACTTGTCTTTGAGCCAGCAACACTGACAGCCGGCTGACAGCCGGAGAGAGACCCGGAGAGTCTCGGTCTGAGCGCCAGCATGGGTCTTCAGCAATAAGTGGATCCACTGGAGTCCACCGGTCAACGCTGTGGTCTCTGCAGTCACAGGACGACACTGGAAGGTCCCGGAGAAATCTAAAGCAAAGCTTTGACTGTTTCTCTTCTTTAAAGTATAAATACTGTGCTGGCAGGATTCAAACTCACAACCCTTTCTGCAACCGAACCTACTTCTCAACCAGCCGAGGTGATAAGAAGTACTTCACGTGATGTATTTGTCTGGAATCACTTGTGAGAAGACATCAAAGGGAAACAAACGTCATGTTTCGTACTTCAGAGAAGCCGCAGCCACGTGGATGATCTCTCATTCCTCACTCAGGACAACTTCATTACACGACAGCAGACTGACTCACTGTATCAATACAGAGCATCATCTCATCAGAAGCAGCTGCATGTTGTGATCAACTAATGGCTCCATCAGTGCATGTCACCTGGCCCTGATATTGATGTATGTTAATGTGCATTGTGTGTGTGTGTGTGTGTGTGTGTGTGTGTGTGTTCGTGGCTGTGCTCGTGTCAATGATTCAGAAGACACCTTTAATGATGAATCATACAGTCACAGATAGTTAATCAGGAATTAATGCTCATTAAATCCCCCCCCCCCCCACTATGGATTAACAATAAGAGGACGTCAGCGTATATCAGCTCGATGGGATGTGCGCTGATTCATCGCAGCCCTATTAATGCTGTCGACTTATGTTGTTGATTCAAATCACAGATATGTGAATCAAAGCAGAGTGTAACTTTGACTCTCATTGTCAAGTGTTGGGGGGAGTCGATAGTGAGGTGAATCTTTTGGGTCCAAACTCGAGTGATGTTGAACTTCTAATCGGATCTCGTGAAAAGACATAAAATAATGTGAATGTTCACAAAACAGCCTCTTCTACTGAAGGACTCGCGATAACGTTCGATACCGTTTCCACGGAACTGCCTGTAGAAACGGTTCAACTGAAGTAAACTTGATCCAGACGAGTGACTTATAGTCAACACATGCTGCTTACATCCAAACCCGACTTCCTGAATCTAAACGGGATCGAGACCAAGAACGAAACCAGAAATGTCCGAACATAAGAATGAACATCCGTCAGACTTTCATCCCTTTTGAAGGAGCTTTGCAATGAATCCATCAAGGTTCTCGAGCTAGTCAGTGCATACATACAGCTTGGACAAACACATGGGAGTGAAGACCGTTACATGCTATGCACATGTGTATTGATTAAACTATGAAGAGTCAATAAATGAAGGAGGATGAGTAACATCCAGTGGTGGCCTCATGGATCGGACATACTTATTGGTCTCAAGTCATGAACAGAAATACAAGCAGAGCAGATAACGGATGGATTGATTGATTTTAGACCCCATCGTGCGAAAGATTGCTGCCAAAATGCAGTGATTTTAGAACTTTGGCATTTTGCCATATTTTGCGGAGTCTGTCGGCGTGAACATGTATTGCCAGTGAAGTATTCTGCAACTGACATTAATTCCAAAGTGACCTCAGCTACCGGCGTCTAGAAAAGGAAGCTGACAACTTTCATCCATCTTTATTCAAAGTGACAGGATTCCTCATTCACTATGAGCTCACAGCCAATCAGAAACAGGTGTGTTTGTTGACCTTTAACGACCAACTAAGTGGAGCAAAAATACCCAAAAGTAGATTTTTATTGTATATTGTGTAACATCCTTTAAATAGTTTCTTCTTTAATACTAAGTCCAGCACACATAAAGTATTGATATACATATTTAAATCAGTTTAATTGTTCTTAGCTATTAAGAAATAGGCACACAAAATAAATGAATAAGAAGTTATTCATCTCTTTTCTCTTCAAGGAAAATAAAACTTTATCGTGTCACTTTTATTTCAAGACATTCCAGTCAAACGTTGCAACGTTGCATGTTAATAATGTCTTTTTTATTTATGTATCTATTTAACACTCAAGCTGCCTGTTGACAATTCACAAATCGATGATTAATAATAAGAACAAAAGAGAAAGAAGATGTTGGTGGTAGCAGGATGTGTGAAGACATTTGATATGTGCTGATTAAGAAGCTGAAAGGGAAAGATGTGTTCGCTGTTGCACCTCTGAAGAAGCAACAGATGTGGACCGGCTCCAGACCTCCAGGCATCGCATTCCAGCATCGCATTCCAGCTACACCCCAAAAGCCCCGTCACCCAGTGAGCAGTGGGCAGCGGGAGAGCAGCGTGTGTGGAGGGAGGGAGGGAGGAGAGTGAATGTGCAGTGTTGAACTGTGTTGAACCGGGAGTCAGTGCAAGGTGCTGGAGGTGCGAGGCGACGTGCCACCACGCTGCCTCAAGTGACTTCTGGACAAAGTGAAATCGACTCAACACCAAAGTTCACACTAAAGGAAAAGCGCACGACCGCCCGCACATCTTTACAATTGAAAATGACGCAGCGAGGTGTGCCAGCTAGCTAACTCTTGTTTCATGTATGGTCTGATAAACGCTGAATTCATGTCATTCAATGCATCATATTGTTACTTTTCAAGCTACTGTCATATTTGTCGACGCTGCTTCAAAGCTTTCGTCAAACGGAAGTGGGCGTGGTTTCATCTTTTAACCTCATTTTTCAAAATGATGTAGGTCTACGTTATGCTGTGTCGACGAACAAACTCAGGTGTTTTTTTTACAGTGAACATTCAGAACCTTTTCGATCATTTCTGCATATATTTCTTTGGTTCCAATCTCTCACCGTGCTCATTTTAAATTCTCATTACTCGATCACACCTCTGTGAAGAAAACTTCTTCAGGTGGCTCAAATGTTTATCGAGAGCAATTATACCCTTGAGCATGATCACTGCTGTGATTATCGGCGCTTGCGTGACGCGGCCGGGAGCAAAGCGCCGCCTAATCAGCGGCGAAGGCGCTCTCGGTCGGTGTTACCGAACACGAGCCCCTGCCTCTCCGATCAGCTGCGCTCTCATTAACGAGCCATTGTGCCGAGCTCAGGTTCAGGAGGTGGTTTGATAATTGACAACAGTTCAGTCTAGATTAACACCTGGAGAGAGAATGGGACCTGATTAGCGTGTCCTCCTCCCCGCTTTGCAATCTGCATCGCCATCAGTTCTCCGCTCATGTCACGACCTGTGTGTCACCTTTAGAAAGCTCATTTAAGCATGTATGTTATTGTGTGTGTGTGTGTGTGTGTGTGTGTGTGTGTGAATCTGTCACAGAGAGGATTCTTCTTTATAAATCAAATGATGTGCTGCCGGTGTGAGAGCTTGTCTCCGTGTGCAGGGTGGTGATGTCATAGCAGTGGCGGGCCGTCAGGGCCTGCAAGGCCTTCTCTGCTGGCCTAAACAGAATCACAGAGCTATTTATATTTAAAAAACAAAAAACAAAAAAATTATAATTTATTTTATAATTTAAATGTTTTCTTAAATGCACTACATGTATTATAATTGATGAAAATATTTTTCCCATTATCTGATTTTCTCATTGCACAGCTACTGTCTTCCTCAGTTGCTCTCAGATCTCACCTCTGTGTGTGTCTGTGCCAGAGGCCTGCAGACTCGGCTCTGTGCAGTGCAGGTTAAAGTACATGGGGACGATGTTGTTGATTGTCATCGTGTTCAACCAATCAGATCTTCAGTTTGACATGTTGGGCGTATTCTTTGACGTGTCAGCGTCGGCTAGCCGCCTATAATGACGTCAGCATTACGTGCCGCTCATGTCCAGGTGCACGCGCTGCAGAGTGTGCTGTGATTGGTCAGTGGGCGAGCACGTGACTAAAGTGAAACTTGTGCTTGCTAGCAGAACTGAGGTTGTTAGCAGTCAGAGTTCAAGTGGAAAGATATGGAAGAAATTATTGCATTTTTTGTTTTTTTAACATCAAATGGCGGAAGGACGAGAAGCTGACTTAGTGGCGGAGTTACTGGGAACGCCTTTCTCAAGAAGGACATTAAGCTGCCTGAGCAAAGCCGCTGCACGACACCAAAGTACGGCGGGACACTTGCAAGCTACGTGCTCTTAAAAACGTTTGGAAGGACCCGAGTGGATCTCCAGATCAACCAACAAGTTCGCAGGGAAACGGAGCTCCACATTGAACAAGTTCAGAAGAACAGAATACTGAAAAGGACCTTTTGCTGGAACTGAAACGCACGGATGTACTGCACAGCCGAGTTATTGACCTCTTTGTAAACAAAGAGGTCGGACTTTGTATTGAAATAGAACAGCATTTGGTAAGTGAAACTGCTTTTGTTTTCTTTATATCTGCAGTGTGTTAATTTTGCCTATCGTGTCGTTTATGGATATGAGATATGTATATTATATATTGTTCCCTGATGTAAATAATATTTGAATGGCCCTTGCTCTTTAATGTGAGCATTGCTGGATTGTTTTGTCATGCTTTGTTGTGAATATGTGTGACGGTTCTTGTGAGTTCGCTCTTGTCATTGTGTTAATTACATAGATGTTGACCGTATGCATTGTCCGTTAATGACGAAGCGTCCCGTCCTGCACGGGATTAGCGTCCCGTCCTGCGCGGGGTTAGGGTCCCGTCCTGCATGGGGTTAGGGTCCCGTCCTGCGCGGGGTTAGCGTCCCGTCCTGCGCGGGGTTAGCGTCCCGTCCTGCGTGGGGTTAGGGTCCCGTCCTGCGCGGGGTTAGCGTCCCGTCCTGCGTGGGGTTAGGGTCCCGTCCTGCGCGGGGTTAGCGTCCCGTCCTGCGCGGGGTTAGCGTACCGTCCTGCGCGGGGTTAGCGTCCCGTCCTGCGCGGGGTTAGCGTCCCGTCCTGCGCGGGGTTAGGGTCCCGTCCTGCGCGGGGTTAGCGTCCCGTCCTGCGTGGGGTTAGGGTCCCGTCCTGCGCGGGGTTAGCGTCCCGTCCTGCGTGGGGTTAGGGTCCCGTCCTGCGCGGGGTTAGCGTCCCGTCCTGCGCGGGGTTAGCGTCCCGTCCTGCGCGGGGTTAGCGTCCCGTCCTGCGCGGGGTTAGCGTCCCGTCCTGCGCGGGGTTAGCGTCCCGTCCTGCGTGGGGTTTTCCAAATGCACCAGTATTATTGTTGGGTTTGTAAGCCTTGTACCGAACGGTTTAAAACGAATACGTGACGTTACGCCCCGAGAAACAAATAACCGTAGCTGTGGCGCCATCATGAGGTTATTAGGTGGTAACACAGCAGTGAAGGCCCAGGTATGAAATGCACGGCCCGCCACTGTGTCATCGTGATGTCATAGCCAGTATGTGCCCTCCTGTCCTTTGACCCGCGAAAAATGAAGAGTTACTTTTCATAAGATATCATTGAACTAATACAAAATAATAATCATATTTTATAATTGTGAATGACAATCACAGTGATGTAATTAAATGCATGATATTATGAAGAATTCTGAAAAACAGAAGACACTGAACGCACGAGGCTTAAACTTTCAGTCGTTTTCTCTGGGAATCAAACCTCTGACCCTGAGATCGACAGTGCCTTGCTCCTCCCTCGGAGGGTACGCAGGACTGCAAGAGGAAGCCGAAGCATCGTGGTAGAGCCTTGAGTGTGGAAGAACACGGCATTCCCACCCGTGCTGCAACAAGCACTGCACATGAAAGCAACCGCCCGAAAAACGAGACGTGTTTTTGAATGTAAAGGTCATGTTGCCTGTCCTTGTTCGGTGGCAGCCTTGCTCGAGAGAAGCTGTCAACGTTGAGCTAATAAAGGCTCCAGCAGAATAGTCTGTCCCCCGATTATCAGTGTCGAGCAGGAAGGCCAAATAAAGCTATCTGTGTGTGTGTGTGTGTGTGTGTGTGTAAGTAGCTGGCTGAGAGTCCAAGTGACTTATCGTGGAGAGTGTGTGTGTGCATGTGAGCAGTAGCGAGATCACAGACTAATAATATCTTGGTGGAGATCGCGTTTAGCTGGCAGCAGGAAGGAGCCTTGAGATAACATATCAGCTGCTACACGGTTAATGCTGCTGTGACGTCCAGAGGGGCTTCAGTGCAGCACATGCATGCACAAACACTGAGACTGCAGCTGTAATCACGACGCACAAACCATCGTCAACACACGAGTATGTACTCTACATGTCAGTGGAGTCAGTACTCTGATACTTTACTGAAGTTAAAGCATAAATACAGCAATGTAATAACGCTCCATTACTCCACAGATGTTCCCAGTACAGAAGTATTATCAGCAAAATGTAACTTATTGTTACTACGAGGAACTTTAACTTAGTGTTGGTTCTGTCGCCCCCTGTGGACTAAAGCTGTAGTGTCTCTGAGCACCAGACTCTCTTTAGAAAACCTCTCATGTTACTGCAGCAGGTCTGACAGTCTGCCCCTCTCAGTCCTGGTTCTGGTTCTCCCTTCCCTCCAGCGGGTCCAGCAGTACGTCCTGGGCCTCCAGCAGCGTGGTGTCGGTCCCAAGTAGCGAACGCGGGACTCTACGTCATCATTTCCAAACGTATGCGCTAACGCCGTCCACACTACGAGGTAACTCCAGAGTTGTCAAACGTATCCGTCCTCGGTGCTCTAAAACTCCGCCGTAGTGTGGACGCTCAGTGTGGACGCTCAGCGTGGACGCTCAGTGTGGACGCAGCAAAAGAGATGCGTTTAAATGGAAGCGTAGCAGCATGGACATGGCCTGAGACATGCTCTCCACTGTTCTGTAAAGTCACCTGATGAAGGTCTGTGTACCGAGACGTTGCCACTAAATATCTTAGAATGCCAGTAAAGGAGACAGCGTGCGGGAGTATTTTTGTTGTATATTAAAAATAGTTTAAAAATATTCCTGTTGACGTCATTATTAAGTTTATTACAAGTAAGTTATTCTATAAATAACATTGAACAATACAGCTGCAAGAAAAAGCCCAATAGGCTGCAGAGGCCACAACAGTACACTCTCACAGTGCACACATGCCTGCACATGTGCACGTCCCTACGGCGCTGAACTGATAGAGCGTTATCTGCACCGGCTGATTATGTCTGCGAAGGCGCCGACCAACGACTCCTCACTGATTCCCACATTTACAAGTCAAACAGCAAACCTACAGCTTGCACGAGCTACGAGCTACGGCTCAGAGCGACCAGCAGGGATTCATTACGAACGTATCGACTGCATACACAACACTGGCCAACACCATTCGGCCGAATAAAGTCACGGAGAGGTGAAGTGGCTCTGGGCCTAATATACTGGTAACATCACAGCGTCTACTCTCCATTAGAGGCTCGTCTTTCTCGACGTGTGCTTCGTGGCTCATGTTTCATTTAATGCGTGAACTCCTATTAACACAAACATTGTTCTGCTGTATGTTCATACAATAAGCCTCCACATGCTTTCTTTAATGATGATCTTTTAGGATGTTGTATATTTAATACATAATTAATCAGCTTCATCTCGTTTCATGCTTGGTGATTTGTTACAATAATAATAACTTTATTCATATAGCACCTTTAATAAGAGAGTTTACAAAGTGCTTTGACAGACAAAGCTGCGAAAGCAAAGCAATCAAACAACAGAAAGCTCAACAGAGTAAAACCAAGGTAAGAAGTAAAGCCTGTTATTATAGAACAATAGATGAAACGATGAAACCAATCCATACAATGAAAATTAAATTCATTTATGTAAAATAAAATAGTTTTGTAAAATATAATAATTTTGTAAAATAAAATAATTTTGTAACATAAAATAATTTTGTAAAATATAATTATTTAATAAAATAAAATAATATCAATAATGAAATAAACCAGGAAAGCAATGACATCACAAAAAAGCCAGTCTGTGAAAATGGGTTTTAAGAAGTGATTTAAGAGATTCTACAATTGATTTGATTTTTGTTTTATTTCATCGTTATTACAACTTCATTCTTATAATAGATCCACAAAAATACTGTAATTGGGCGAAAAATATGGAAAAAAGAAGACTGATCTAAAATAGTCCAATTAAATACTGAAGTGAACTGAATTGTGTTTTGATGACGGGGCCTTGAGAGCAGCGTGTGTCCTGACACCATGTCTTCTGTGTCACTTGCTGATTTATTTACGATATGATTTATGCAGGAAAAGTTTGGGAGCCATTTTCACATCTGCTGCCCAGCGTGTGAACAGTCAACCACTGTCAGCCAGCGAGCAGCGCCACTGAAACTCATTGCAATTGGATGTGTGTGTCTTTGGAAGTCCTTCTGTTCTGAGAGATGAGAGGAAGGTCCTCCACACGCCGTCTTCCATAACTGAATGTTTGAACTAGTTTAGTGAGATCATTTCGAGGACTTACGTTGTAAGATCATTAAGCTCCTGTGGACCATTGGCCGTAAAGTCACGATTCATGGACTTTAACAAGACGTACACAAGTTTTACAGTCGCATCATCAAACACGTGGAACAGAGGTGGCTTTTGTCCCGGTCATCCAGACGAGTTGACGATCTTCAAACGTTAAAGCAGTTTCCAGCATCAACACATCTGGTTGTAGCATGTTCGGTTGTCAGGATCGAGAACCCTTAGTGAACCCTCAGTGAACCCTCAGTGAACCCTCAGAGAACCCTCAATGTACCCTCAGTGAACCCTCAATGTACCCTCAGTGAACCCTCAGAGAACCCTCAATGTACCCTCAGTGAACCCTCAATGTACCCTCAGTGAACCCTCAGAGAACCCTCAATGTACCCTCAGTGAACCCTCAATGTACCCTCAGTGAACCCTCAGAGAACCCTCAGTGAACCCTCAATGTACCCTCAGAGAACCCTCAGTGAACCCTCAGTGAACCCTCAATGTACCCTCAGTGAACCCTCAGTGAACCCTCAATGTACCCTCAGAGAACCCTCAGTGAACCCTCAGTGAACCCTCAGAGAACCCTCAGTGAACCCTCAATGTACCCTCAGTGAACCCTCAATGTACCCTCAGTGAACCCTCAGTGAACCCTCAGTGTACCCTCAGAGAACCCTCAGAGAACCCTCAATGTACCCTCAGAGAACCCTCAATGTACCCTCAGAGAACCCTCAGAGAACCCTCAATGTACCCTCAGTGAACCCTCAATGTACCCTCAGTGAACCCTCAATGTACCCTCAGTGAACCCTCAATGTACCCTCAGAGAACCCTCAATGTACCCTCAGTGAACCCTCAATGTACCCTCAGTGAACCCTCAATGTACCCTCAGTGAACCCTCAGAGAACCCTCAATGTACCCTCAGTGAACCCTCAGAGAACCCTCAATGTACCCTCAGAGAACCCTCAGTGAACCCTCAGTGAACCCTCAGAGAACCCTCAGTGAACCCTCAATGTACCCTCAGAGAACCCTCAGTGAACCCTCAGTGAACCATCAGTGAACCCTCAATGCACCCTCAGTGAACCATCAGTGAACCCTCAATGTACCCTCAGAGAACCATCAGTGAACCCTCAATGTACCCTCAGAGAACCCTCAGTGAACCCTCAGTGAACCATCAGTGAACCCTCAATGTACCCTCAGTGAACCCTCAATGTACCCTCAGAGAACCCTCAGTGAACCCTCAGTGAACCATCAGTGAACCCTCAATGTACCCTCAGTGAACCATCAGTGAACCCTCAATGTACCCTCAGTGAACCATCAGTGAACCCTCAATGTACCCTCAGAGAACCCTCAGTGAACCCTCAGTGAACCCTCAGTGAACACGGTCACTCGTTGAAGCACCGGCGGCCAGCAGCTCCCATGAGCTTCGATAGTTTTTGTTTCAAATTGTTGTCTTTTCGTGTTTATTACTGAAGCATGTATGGCACATGACGATGAGAGATTCACTCTTCAACACCGTGGGCGTTGGATTGAGTGCGGGATGAAGAGCAGGACTCTGTGTTTACATCAAAGATGCTCAACACAGTCAGAGTCGATGGACAATGTTTGTCTGCCTGAAGAATCGTTTTGTTTTACTGTTAACATTCCAGCTGATGCAATTGAAACAAATGTTTTGCTTGTTGTTGTTGATCTTGTTGAGCAGATCGTTGCATAATGACATTAAACGATGAGTGAATCCTTGAGCTCAAAGCTCTAAGTGCATGTCGTGGTGTTTGGCGTTCTGCAGATGATTACAGATAAAGTTTGAAGCGTTTAGTGACTCGTTTGTCCGTAATGTCTCTTTGGTTTCTCCATCAAAGACGTTTGTATCCACTCGCTAATGTTTTCTCCCCCTCACGCTAACAGCACACGGATAGAAAGTCAATTTGTTTTGTTGCATTCTCCATCTTTGGTGGTTAATTCCTTTGCATAGCTTGAAAAGCTATTGCACTAAGACTGCGTGTGCACACTTACATCATTGTTTACAAAGGGTCTATTAACAAGCCCTCAGCTATCAGACGCATTTAGCCTGCTATCGTCTCCGCCAACAGTCTTATCTTTAAATATTAAATACCTGAAATAATGATCCATATATTCTATGCCAAGCGCTGTAATTGGCTGCTGCTGTCAACTGCTGAGCTCCAATGTGAAGGGCAGAGATGAGAAAGATGGAGAGACTGAGGAAGAGGTGAGGAGGAGGACGAGGAGAGACCGAGCAAGAGAAGAGGAGAACAGTGTCAGCTGGAATGTGTCTTTGTCCTCCCGGAGCTCAGCGTGGTTCTGCACCGCTACTCTGAGCAAATAGTTAGGATTATTATCCCGCACTGTGTGTGTGTGTGTGTGTGTGTGGACTGAGGAGTGCATGTGTTTGTCAGGTGCAGACACGGCGGTCCTAGAAAGGGGAATACGAGCCGTCATCCAGAGAGCTTCTGGAGCAGCTGCTCTAAATTAGAGCCAAATCAGGTCTTCTAATTGGTATTCCCAGGATCCCCGGCGCTGCCTAATTGGTGTACCTGTGCCCTGATTGGTTACCTGATTATAATTGATTAGTTGGCTCAGCTGGCCCAGGACACATGGACAATGGACAAATCCACAATCGGCCATCAGGGATGTAGATGGAAGTGGGGAAGATGAGGAATCTGCGCTGAGCCATGCCGGCAGATAAAAGCCCCTCTTAACCCTTTCTTGACCGTCTGGGCAGAGATATGTATTTTCAGCATGATTATCATAATCTATGGAGCTATGAAGATGAATAATGTAAACCTCGCCACGCTGACATTCAAACCGTGGTCTCAATAATCTCAATACCTAATCGGGATCATTTGCGTAAATGAAATCTGCATAACTCAACTGACACATTCACATCTCAGGTGTGACGGCCCCCTGGCGTGTTGTTGTCTTATTCCAGCGTACCTGGGGGGGGGGGGGGGGGGGGGGGGTGATCATCCTGGTTGGAAGCACCTGGTCCCCCGGCCAGCCCAGTATCATGGCACATGGTGAGATAGCCATGGATTGGACTGTCCAGTCTTTTTCGTGTCGTCGGTACGAAAACAAGACCAATGAAATTGAATTGTGATATTTCTTCGTGGGGGAGAATCCGTCCATGTGACTCTGCAACGGTCATAACAAGTCACGCAACGGTCATAACAAGTCACGCAGTGACATTTAAAAAAAGAAGACATTTGGTGAGCGTGACGGGGGGTGGATGGGTCCAACAAACGCAGGACTTTCTACCGACAGACCGCCGTTGGACACGGTGTTCGTGATGCTTTTCCCAAACCGAACGACGTGGTTTTTGTTCGCTTTGTTGCTGAAACTTAACTCGTTATTTTAAGCCCAACCATTGACTTCGTCTGAAGCCTAACTACGTGGGTTTGTTGCCTTCATTTAGTCACGTAATGTCGTCCAGAAAAAAAGTTACACATGAAAATGTTCGTGTCCTCGTCCATGAAACCAGTTTATTACATTTCATGAGTATTTGAGCTGCCGTGAGACTGAGGCTCTCTTCTCTCCTGTGCGTTGACGTTCTAACATCTTTTACTCTCCCGTCGCCCCTCTGACCTCACTGACAATCACATCTCATCGTTGGTTTTCTTCATTTTGTGGTCACTACCGTCCTCTTTATTTGAAATTCCTTTGAGGAACTTTTAGCTGGTTATTAACAGTCACAGTTTAATCGTTTTATTGCCTTGTGAGACACACAGACACAGAGCGGGAACAGAAGAACAGCGAAATCAGGAGGAAAGAAGAACGGGATGAAGAGAAGTTGCCGGGAGTCTCAGACGGCTTTGGTGTTTGGTTAATGACGGAGCGAGCTGCAGCGCCGCGTGGACGCGTTCACACGGCGCTGCAGCCGTCAGCGCTTCTCGTCCCTCACAGAGACTCAAGAGTGAAACTGCTGCTCCGTACACTTCACTGCTTAAACACACTACTGCGGAGGATCACTCAGACTCAATTACTAATTTAAGTGTCAGTTTCAATTTGCTCTCTCACAAGACAGTGCTGCGGGACATTTAGACTCGTTTTCAGCCCCGTGAGAGGTTGCGTGTCGCCCCTTTGACTGGTGCATGACCCTGACACAGAATATTATCTCGCTGGTGCTGCCGAGGCCTAAACATGTGAGTTAACCTTGGATAAACTCTTCCCGTCATTTAAAAAGAAGAGATTCTACTCCAGGAGTCCGGGGCCAAAGGAGGGGCCGCAGTGTGCTTCCATTATTACTGTGGCCATGAAACAATCGTGCAGCGAGAGAGCTGTTACCGTCAGAGGAACGGCGGGAATACAATTAATTGGGATGAGATTACATGAAGTGCTCCAAAAAGTTGGATGGCATAACTGCTGAGACAAAATAAAAACCTGTCTGGAGACTAAGCTACGACGCAGAGACGGTCACTCAGAAGAATAAAACACACTTCCAGAACTACAGATGGAACAAACATACTAAATGTCGTGCACTGTGAAAGTGCAATATACGGCAGTCAGGGCATTAGTAGCAGCAAACAACTATTTTCTATAGAAGATATAGAGAAGTCATGTCTGAGCAGAGAATGGAGCTGAAGGTGTAGCACCCACCCTCCGGCTGCCCCTGAGCTAAACACTGTTAGCGCTGTTAGCATTGTTAGCTTCTAGAAGTCCTCCCAATCTTGTATTATCCAAACCCTAACTTCTTTGTGGAAATCAGCCCAATTGAGCCCTTGCTAAGTCCCGCCCCTCGAACTCAGACTGGCCAATCCGAGCGTGGCATCATCCAGCTCTGACCAGCGTCCGATAACTCTCCGTCTCTGCTCCGTAGAGTCTCATCGGTGGCTTCAGATGGTCTTCATGTTCAGGCTGCTTCAGTGGATGTGCAGCTCGTCGTGGGTAAACGTTGTGCGATCGTGATGCTCGTTACCCGGAGAGGTTGAAGGAGATAAACGTTTCTAAAACGTTTCGTTTCTACCGGAACACCTGTGGAGCTAACATTAGCAGAGCACGTTAGCACGTCATTAATCATTTACATCTATGCTACGCTAGCTACTGAAGGACTACTGAATCATTACACTTGCTGCTTCTACTTTTTAATGACTGTACCAGTGAATAAAGATCTACCCGGCTTTAAAGGAACAGTGCTCTTTCATTTCATTGTCTTCTGTCTGGACCTCCAGCTGATGTGCTTCACTTTCACTCTGTGATCTGTAGCTTTACTTCTATCTTTATCTATTTGACCTGTTTTCACTGATGCCTCACTTTGACATGTTGATATCCTTCTAACACATAGTGTAGGCCCTTCTGTCTGCTTCTCTCTGAATCACAGTTTGTGTTTAAAAAGAAGATAATAGGTTTCCAGGGAGTGAGTTAGTGACAGTGTGGGCTCCACGGTGCCCACACTGGAAGCTCAGGCAGCTCGATAGAGCGATGCTTTGTCGAGGGTCCATTATCTGCTGTCGCTGGTGCTGATTTAAATGAGGAGCTTTAATTAGTTGACTGCTCTACTGGAGAAAACAATTGACCGATCTCAAGTCAGAGCATTTCAAATCCAACCGAGATCATCGTCTTATTGGGAGAGAAAATGTTTCTGTTGTTTTTCTTCTTTCGAGTGTTCTTGCAAAGCAACGTCATCCAACCGGCATCATTTTACAAAGATCCTCCGCCTTCACCCGACATCATTTCAGCCGATATCAAAGCCACGGAGCTGAGCGATGGATCAGTAACGGAGAGTTTGTCTCGCCGCGTCTCTGAACACCTCTTCATACCTGTTGGTGTTGAACACTGGTGTGCTCTGCGGGAGCTTTGTTTGGCTTTGCCGTTGTAATCCCCTTTGCGGCGTGACGAGATACAAGGCCGAGAAAAAGCCTTTGCAACCCGTGGGGACGCACAGCGACTCCAGAAGAAGTCTGGAGGCAAAAGCTGGTTCATAACAAAAAGCTTGTTTGGTTTCACCGTCTCTTGTCTCGTCCGTCACGCTGGATCGCTTTGCTTCCGTCACGCCTCGACCCGCCTCTCCTTTATATGCTCCTCTATCGCTACCGTCCATTCGTCTCTTAGTGCCCTCCTCCTCCATCGCGCCAATTGTTTCATATCCCCATCTGTCCTTTCCCCCACCCCCCCCCCCCCCCCCCCCCTATAACCTCTCTATCATCTGTATATTTGGTGTTGTGAGTTGGTGGCGTCTCCCCACGGCCTCAGGGCTCATTAATAAGGAATGTTCAGAGGGGCTCAGCCACTTACTGCAGGTTTTAACATGAAACGCACACATTCAGAGGGGGGAGGGTGTGTGTGTGTGTGTGTTTCTGAAAAAGAGGGATAACAATCGAGGGTCAGCGTACAAAGAGAGCGGTTGGGAGTGACGTGTGCATGATTCAGCTCACAAAATGCAGGAAATGTTGGTTCAACAGAGAACCTCACTCTTTACTTCTTTACAACATCATCACATACTCAGAGGGCGGCGGGGGGGCCAGACGTTCACACTCATATTACGATAGCGATTCACTGACGGTCCGACCTGCAAAACACAAGATGAACACAGATGAGTTTATGAATTAAATCGCGTTTTATTAAACTTGAGTCACCAGTGATGTGTCAAAATTGAGTGCATTTAAGTGCCTGCAGGGCCAAAGAAGCCCTGTGGCCCAGCGGAGAATGAGGAAATAAGTGGCTGTAGTGCTTCTGTGTGGAGGGGGGGGGGGGGGTGGGGGGGGGGGGGGGGGGGGGGGGGGGGTCATAAACCTGGAAGTGAGCTTAACTGCATCTGGCAGGTATCAGGGGAGCAGTTTTTTCTCTTCACCATTTCAGCACGCAGATTAATAATTTGTGTGAATTTGTGTGCTTGACTGCGTGTGGGAAATAGATGAATATAGAAACTATAACCTCGTTTGTTTACCGCGATGTCTTTGGTGTCAATTTTCTCAAACGGCGTCGACGGACCATTACTTTCTTTGCAGACGGCCTCTTGTGAATCCCATCCCGTCCGTATTCATGACGAACAACTCGGCAAACCGTGCAGCGATGTGAACCAACACTTGCCTCATGTAGCCGCTGAGTGTTTCAGACCTTTAGGTGTGACTGTAATGGTTTATTGGGGTCGAGCCCATGAATAAATAAAGCCCACCGTTGTCCCATTAACACCAAACCACTGGGCTTCTCACCTCAACAGATGGGACACTGAGCAGCGAAAGAAGAAACGTGGACGGAATGGATGATGGTTGTATGGACGTCCTGCATAATGTGAAAGTATGGACGTCATACTGTCCTATGATGAGTTCCTGGTCATTCGTGGTGCCCAGAGGATGAATTCTGCGGATGGATTCCAGATCCGCGGACTTTCTGTGCAGCTCCACCAAGAGGCTAACGTTTGTGGTTTTGTGTGAAATGTCTATTTCACTATTGAGCTTTCTGTGAAATCCCACAAATTCATGGTCCCCAGAGGAAGAGGTGTCGACAAAAACGTTGTATTTGCCCGCATGGCACTGCCGTGGCCAATCAGATTCATGCACGACATGCTTGACGCTGCTGCACAGAGTGCGATCGCTTGTTAATTCAAAGTTTATTAATATCACAATAAGCTGTCTGCCTCTGTGTCGCTGTGTCGTGTTGTGTTTGCGTTCAGCCCTGACTTCGTGCGGTACTTGAGATGAGAGTTCAGCTGCGTTGTTTTCATGAATTCATACTGTGCTATGAACCATCAGGTAAAGTAGCGCTCACGGTTTGTTTAAAGCTAACGTTAGCAGCTCAACTTGTTTCCTAGCAACAGTGAATCAAAAACACAATAAAATGTTGCTTTTGTTCTTGACCACTCAAACCCAAACTTTTCAAAGTGCCATACCAAAAGAAAGTCATGAAAGATCTCAGAATAACACCAAAGAAGAGTCTGTTGTTGGTGTGAGATCGCTCCCTGGACCCCCATCAGCGCCGCTCTTTACCAGCCTCATTAACGAGGCCCTCCCCCCTCTTCCCCTCGTCTCTGTGTCCGTCAGCTCCGGTCTTTATTACCTGTCCCTCCTCCTGCTGCTCTACAGTGCCAGGTTGGTCCAGTAAAACATCTGTCTCTGGAAGGAAACTGGCGCCGTAAACGGCCTCCAGCCTCTCGGTGTCTTTACGAGGGCACTCACTCTGAACTAACAGTGGCAGAATAGCACCCCGAGGTGTTGTCTCCCACCCATCCTCCCGCCTCCTCTGTCGCATATTCCTCACACTGAATGGACAGAGAAATAGTACTTTGAAGGCATCGGCATCCTTTTCTCCGATCAAAGCCTCCCTCCTTCTGCCTTTGATTTCCTTCCCACCTCTGTGTCCTTCTGGCTCCGTCCTTGTCCGATTATCTGTCCCTGTATTTGGCAATGGACTCATCTCAATTCCCTCTCCTCCTCCCTTTCTTTGCACTTGTTTGTTGTTTTACAGCTGCTGTATTTGGTCAAGGCTCTCGCACAGCTGATGACCAGCTGTCTCTGGCACAACGTTCAACTCTGGTGCACTTTTACTTTTCTTCTTTTTTTCCATTCCACCTATCACTCCCTCATCTATTTGTTGTTATCTTTCAATCCCTCTGTGACGTTCTTTCTTCTGATTGATGGCCTCTGTTGTTATTAACCGTCCTGCATTTCTTCCTCCCACTTAAAGGAAAAATAACACTCCAGGCCCTCTCTCAGGGGAGGTCAGAGGTCAGGGTCAGCTTCAGAAGCAGCTCGAGGTTTTTCTCTCTGTGAGACAAGTTGGAAAATATGCACTTTTAGAAGTTAAAGAAAATGGTAAATTCATGGTAAGTGGTTCAAATACTAAACCTGTGTTGTTCTTACAGTGTTTGCTTTGTTCTTTACTGTGGGATTTAGGATAAAATAGTGTTGACGTGTGATCTGCATCGTGTTCTTGATCTGGAGTCTGAGATCGATTGCTTTGGTCTCTACCCACAGACCGGGATCTTTTCCTCATTGCATTGAAGTTCCTAACGAGGAAACAGCATCACATGACTCTGGTGATTATTTATGCCCATTGTTCAGGGGCGTGACGTGTGCATGCTTGTTGGTACCGCAGATGCAATGAGAGCAGGCCGTCCAGTCTGCTCTCATGGCAATTTGGGGAATAAGCAAACAAACAGGCTACACGTGGAGATTTTAACTGTTAGCACTGTTAGCTGTTAGCACTGTTAGCTGTTAGCACTGTTAGCTGCAAGCCACCGGCTCAGACGTCGCCATGTTGAGAGGCCGTAGAAATGCTCTGACTTTAAAATGTAGCACCTTTAACTATCATCAATCTATTCACATAACCACATGGCAATGGATTATTCAATTTCAAGCTTTTGTGCCTCAAAGTAATGCTCCTATTATTCATGTCAAAGATACATAAATGAGCTTTTTATGTTATTTAGTTTTAAGATATCCTTTCCCTCTCAGCTACTTGCTCATTTGACAGTAATACTTTACCTCTCTTCTTCCTTCTGTTCTTTCATTTGATTGTTTCTCTCCCTGTTCACTGAAATCCTTCTCCTGTGAACAGTATCACATCTTGTCATTTCCCGACGGAGGGCAACAAACCGTATCGGCCTCCTCAGAGTTTCCAGACACCAAACGGATGAAGAGCCAGCAGTGGCGGCGGCTGGATTTAACCGCCCAGCACTCAGTCCCTCGTGGCTTCTGCGCCGGTCCACTCGAGCAGCGAGGTGACACGTCTGTGCTTATTAAACCCAACGACTCTGGGAAATTGCTGGGAGCAAATGCAAACACAATGCATTTGTCCAAGTAATCACATTAATGTACTTCAGCCTATTGTACATTTAGTTATTCAGAGGTCTGTGTGGGTTCTTTTCTTTTGTTCCTCTGGAGCTCATAAATCAAGATGTAAATTAAAGCATGGGCTCGGGGGATATACCGTCGCAATGTCTTGCTCAGTTTTGCTCCCTGTAACTGGAGTGAATTATGGATTATTCACTTGTCAAACTGAATGTCCGTATCAAAACCGAGAAAGTGTCCAATGCACATTTAAATATTAATGCTCAGAAGACATTACATGGATTGCTCTTGTAGAAAAAGAGGATATTATTCAGCTGCTGTACCTGCATGAAGTTCATCTCCGGCTTTTACATCCATTATACAAGCAACTACAAAATTCATTTTTTTGTCCAAATGTCTGTCCAGCTTTGAATTGTTCTGGTTTATGATACCAGTTGCACTGAAAGGCGCAGACCTCTTTGAGGAATCTAGCGTTTCTTCCTCTGTTTGGCAACTTAAACAGACAATAAAGAATGGGATCTAACATTCCTCTCTTCTTTTGTGGATTTACTGCCTGCTTTTACTAAAACTGCAGACAAACATCTGCTCCGTGTCTGGAAGCAAATCAATAGCCAGTCTATCTGCAATTAGTTACAGCAGCAGTAGTGATATAGCGAGCTCAAAGCCTCCCAGACCTTCTACTGCACTGGATGACTTCCACGGTGAGACAATCGACCCCAGGACACTTCGAAAGAAAAGAATGTCCGTCTCCGAGAGACATAAGACGGATCGGAAAGACTTAGGGAGGAATTACGCCGAGCTTCTCCCGTCCTTTATCTTTAGGGATTGCTGGAATCAAGTGAAGTTGATGTCATTGGTCAACCCATAGACACGCAGTGAGAAAACACTGTCTCCCACACAAAGAACACAGCACGCTGTAAACACAGTATAAACAGCAGTGTGAGTACAAGTACAAGGTGTACGTTCTGGAGTTCAGCCCAGGAGGTAGCACTTTGTATATTGATGGCGTCAATGATGCTGTGTGCTGTGCAGAGAGCTGTTGGACTGTTTGTTCAGTTCAGTTCAGTGCTGATGGTTCAGTAATACCCTCCGGCTCAGCTGTTGCTCTCTGCTGAAGGCTCCTGCAGTCTGAGGTGAAGTTATTTAGTTTTTAGTGTTTATCAGCAATGCAGCCGCTCAGGATGCTGATCTGTGGGCCCTGTCTAGACGACGATGAGAGGGGACGTTCACTTTCCTCTGTCTGCTTCCTTTTGATAGGCTTGAGGTGATATTAAGGGTGTTTAATAGTGTTCAAAGAATCCTTGCCTTCCAAGGAACATGGAGCTCCTGGAATGAAGCTGAGCAGGCCTGGAAACCATCTTGTGAAATCCTTTATTCTTGTCTTGTGTTGGTCAACTGTCTGAATGACTGTCCTCTTACAAAGACAACATCAATCGTTGAGGAGCCAGCAGGAGACCGCTGTCCATTTCCTGTTTCCGACCATCAGTCAACAATGGTTTCTTCTAACGATGGCCGTGATCTCTCCGAACCTTAACAAAGGGTTTATTAATGTCACCTTAAGGAGAGAAGTCCCGTATCCATGACCAGGGAGTCATTAGAACCGACACCACGTTGGTCTAAAACCTCATCGAACCCTAACCACAGCGTTGTCACGTCATATTATTAAAGGTTTTGACAAAGACAGTTATCCCGTTGAGAAAATGCTCCTATATGTCGTTTTGGTGGAAAATTTAAAACAATTAATTTTGATGTGGAGGACTTATTCTCACACAGAGTCACTTTTGTCCTGGTGGGTCAGGGCCAGGTGAAGGGCCACTGCTATGGGGTGATCTGTAAAACAGTCGGGGCAACGAGAGAACTACAGGGGGTCCAGTCAGGTGGACGTGTGGTCTTAGCGAAGAACGTCTTGATGGTGATGCCGTTCGTGTCATGGGCCTGCAGTCAATAAGGCCGTTGTCATGTTTTGGCCCTGGGAGGATGGTGGCGGTGGTCTTGAACCGTGCAGGGACAACTGCCTCACTTGGAGAGGTGTTTGAGGACGTCTGCAAGCTGATCCTTACAGCGCTGGAGCACTTGACAAAGCTCATTGTTGGGCTGAACCTTGATAATCTCCATCCAAACGTAGCGCCACATTCGATGCATGTTCATCCACTACTGCTCACTGAACATAGAGAGTTGAGTGCATCGCGGTCAGGGGAGCTCATTCTCCAGTCGATGCCATTAAACCACTTCAGAAGAAGAGCACACACTGAGATGACGTCATCAAAAACAATGGAAAACTATTCGGAGAACTCGATGAAAACATGACATTTATGTTACATGTATCAATGTGAGGAAGGTTACGGTCTCCTCATCCCTTTACACAGATCTGATGTTTCCACTGGATGTGATGAACTCAAGGATAACTTTGCCTAATATGACATATAACCTATTTATCGTTTGGCAGCAATGACATGATTGGCAGATGGATATCGTGGCAGATTTCTTAACGGAATGCAAACACACTCACTGGCTTGTTTGTCTCTTGAAAGCCAATCGCTGCCAATCGCTGAAACGGAGGCATCACAGAGATGCGTGATGGCTCGGCTTCACCAGTTCGTTGAGAGACCGCTTGAAAGAA
The DNA here is from genome assembly GCF_949748355.1 of Melanostigma gelatinosum. Taxonomy (NCBI): domain Eukaryota; kingdom Metazoa; phylum Chordata; class Actinopteri; order Perciformes; family Zoarcidae; genus Melanostigma; species Melanostigma gelatinosum. The sequence continues at coordinate 1,762,926 of NC_136636.1, forward strand.
GAACTGATGGGAGAGTTGGTCCATTTATCAAGAGTTCCTGCTGCTCTGTTACTCCCCTCCTTCACTCGGTTCTGCATCACTTGCCATTGTCCACCTGTTGGTTCTAGGGCACCGTGGCCGAATGCACACACGTGGATGAATTCCTTCTAAATAGGCTACAAAACAACAACCGTGCCATCATGTTCTATGGAGCCGGATAGAAGCGTGCATCTCAGTGTGCCAGAGGAGGTGTTTGTCCTGGATATTTATCTGTGCTCATGAATAAAAGGCGCTTTGTCTGTGGAAGACTCATATCGCCAGGAGTGGAAATGAGTGGGCAGAGGGCACATGGCGGTGTTTCACTGCTCGACTATTTTTAGCAGATGGAGTGAGGGTAAGGAAGTGCACTGCAAGGGAAACAGGACACAACGTGTCTGCTGCACGGATCTGTCTGTGTGTCGATCTAATGAAGAGCCACAGAATGAAGAGAAACAGGAGAGTAGAGAGAAAAAGCATGCTGAGAATAACTCACTGACACATTGAAATATTCAGTGATTCGATCTACCCCCCCCCCCCCCCCCCCATGGTGCTTTTTCTCTTTTGTCTTCATTTGCGAGACAGTGCTTCAGCGCTTTGCCCACCGGACTTTTTTCCGCATTTGGCAACACCAGAACGAGTGTCAGAACATTGATTTCTGCTCAAGATATGAGAAATGGAGACTGTGGATTGAACCCAAATAAATCATCCTGAGCAGCTGATTCATGACTTGGCATCAGGTAGCAACAGATAACAGTCAGGACACATTGAAACACACGTTGTGTGAGAGACCAGAGGGTATGGTGACTGGATTTGATATGAGCCAAAGTTGGAAAGGAGGCAATGACACAGAGGATGGAGGGACGCTGTAACCCGTCATCTGCATAAACAGACTCATAACCAACCAGTCTGATGGGCGTGCAGGCGCTCATTCTAGCAGTCCGGCGTCGTATAAAGAAGGGAAGCACATTGGACCACCGTGTTTACTGCACTCCAAAGCGGCACTTTTATCAACACACGCGTCCTGCTGCTATTTACATACCAAGCATTATCTCAGTATTTCGTTTGCTCGTCTTCGCTCTAAAGTACAAAGTGAATTACAAGGTCAGCAAAACATGTTTCGCCGTCTTGTTTTTCTCCGTCTCACCCTGGGAACCCACCAAGCATTGATCAGAGTTCCACTCTTCCACTCTGGGGAATCTTTGTTTGGGAGTTAAGCGGACCAACAGCAGGAACATACAGACACTGAGAGTCAAAGGAAAGCAAAGAAGCAGGTCCAGCACACTTCAGAACGTTAGTGTCTGTAGCTGGTGGGGCCAAAGGTCAGCAGCCCCATCACCTGCTGCTGGAGAGGGAAAGGCCAAAAGTCCTTCTTTTTGTGGACAGCCGCCCACTTCCTGCCCTCACGCCATGGTGCTCAGCTCCTCAGGCTCATTCGTCTTGCATATTTTAAATGGGAACATATGCTGCTTCTGTTTTATTTGCATTCTTAAGCCTCGGCAGGGGAGGAGGAGACACATTTGCATACTTGCAGCAGCAGCCCACCAGAGATGGAAATAGCTGAAGACCCTTCTCAGAGTCGTGTAACCAACAACATCAGTCGTCATCATGTTTATTTACACCCTCCCACTCAATACCGCCCTTTTTTCTTCCCATACCCATCTGCCCACTGACTCTTTAATTATGCGATCTGTTCGAGCTTTGTTTCATCACAACAACACGTAAGTACGGCAGTTAAGACTCGAAGACTTTTGAGTTTTTGACTGATGGGTTTAAAAGTTTGTTTACTCGTCAAAACGTAGTCTTACAAATGTGCACTGTGCTGCACATCCAGGATATTGGCGCAGCTTTCTTTCTGAAAGACAAGTTTGTTGGAGATGATTTTATTAGAATCACTAATATTCATCATTTCTTTCGGAAACATTAACGTGAGACAACATCCGGTTTCTTCAGACGAACATCCGGTTTTCAGAATAAGATGCCAACAAAGTATGAATTATATTCACATTAAGTATGAAACCTGCTGCATCTCGTGAACCAAATGTTATTGCCCTTTAGTTCATACAGCAGTACTTTAAAATAAAAGTGCGAAATGCACTACTTTATAATTCATGATTGAACTTTGCCATAACAATGCGATTAATCACGATTAATCGCACACACACACACACACACACACACACACTTAACTTCCTGGAGACTCGAACTAGAATAGAATAGAATAGAAATGTACTGTATTCATCCCCAACGGGAAATTTGTCTGTGAACTAACTAACTCTGAACATAAGCGGTACTTGCCTAATCCTTACCCTCACCCTGTAATGCTTTATGGGGGCGCATGCACTGTCAGCTTGATTTCCTCCGTTGACACGATCACGAGCAGACTTGTGATGAATAAGAAGATGAACGAATTCAAATGATCTCGTGAATTAAACAAAAGGTTACAGCTGTCGTCAAAGTTTCCCCGACAGAACAAACATTCAGTCCCCACAACATGTCATCATATGTCACATGTTAAGAGATGAACGGGAACGTGGGAATGATTGATGCACATACAGGAGAGGTTTATTGATCAAAGCGGTGATTTAAAAAGAGAGGCGGAGACATGCTGAGGATTGTTATTTGGACTTCCGTCTCTGCACATTTAGTATTATTCAATGTCTCATGAGGGACATGGGGACCGGGGAAAAGAGACTTTTACAATAACAGGCAGTTGTGCTCAATTACCTCATGGGTTCATGGCCCGAAAGCGTCTTCCTCTCCTCCCGCTCTTCCCTCCTTGGTTCTCCTTTCCAATTGGACCCCTCTGCTCACATTGTGCACCTCTCTGTTACTCTCTCCCTCCCTGTCACTCCTGTCGAGCCTCTTTTTCTCTCGCTAACCCCCCCCCCCCCATCACTTTGTTGCTCGCTGCATCTGAACCTCTTGGCCGCTCTGTCTCTGTTTATCTGTCTCTCTCCTCCCCGCTGCATGCCTCCCCCTTTCATCCACTCTCCAGTTATCAGCAGTGTCTACCATCTTTCCCCCCATCCAACCTGGCAGCGTAGATCGGAGCAGCAGCAGCAACAGACAGCGCGGACTGCCCACAACATCGCCTCCTTTCATTCAGATTGATGCCGAGTGCCGGCGGGTCAAAATCAGCGCCCACCGCTCGTCTGTGCTGCTTCTCAAACTGAGTGAGGCAGAAAATGAATATTGTTGTTTTGGAAGCTGCTTCCTGTTTCAAGGTTGTGGATTCAGTTTCATCAGCAGGGAGCGTTGATCTATTCTTCAACTAAAGTGCCTCTACGGCTGCTTGATTGCTGGATAAATCATGTGCCTCATTGTAATTCATGTTTCCTCTGGTTGGAGACATAATATCAGTTGAATTCACATTCACAGTGTTGCACTTGTTTGTGAAAAGAATATAGAAAAGGAGAGCATGTGGGAGAAGTTCAAACCTTGGCTCCGCACAGCTGACCAATCACAGTGCGGAGTGGGTCTGAACGTCAGACCGCTGGCTTCCAAGGGTTTTTAGAAATAGTCGAACAAATCCGCTATCTCATCCGACGTTAGAACTGCGTGAGGGGGAAGGTGACTTGTCTTGCCCTTCGTTGTTTTTTTATCTCTTTGTAGTCGTTACTTATCGCTCTTTCTGTCTTTTTGTGTCTTTATAGGCATGTTCTTTATAGGCATGCTCTTTATAGGCATGTTGACTCTCTTTAGTCGTATTGTGTCTCTTTGCAGTGTTATTTTGCTCTGTGTAGTCATTGTGTTTCTCTTTGTGGTCGTTTTTCCGCTTTCCATAGTCATCAGAGTTTTATTCCCTTTGCTGCTGTTTTGCATCTCTTTTGAGTTGTTCTGGTATTTGTTTTAGCCTTTCTGTCTCTTTGTGGTCGTTTTGAGGTTCTTATCGGCTACCGTCTGCAGTGTTTTCCCTTAATTAAAAAAAAAATGTTTCCCCATTAGTCACTTGAGACACAAAAATATGGGAAAATATAGTCCAGGTTGAAAATCACCAAAGTTACCCTTTTAGTTTTGTCGGACCGCCCTCAGCTGAACAGATGCCGTCTAACAGACGTGCTCTTACGTGCCAGAACACGCACGGTCGGTGAGATCAGCACAAACACAACCACAATGTTCCTCAAAGACATTTCACTGCGTCATGAGATCCAATCGAGTCGTGGCTCGTGCAGAATAAAGCCAGAGCAGAAACAACATGAAGGCAGAAAGCAGTAGACGAGTCAACAGACCCGTTTAAAAAGGAGTGGATGTTGGCAGACTATCCTACGCTGGCACCACCTGAAGGAGACACGAGGTCTGAGAGTCGCTACGGAGTCTGTTTCTAAATGCTTTTCAGGTGGAATGTGAAGTTTTCTATGTAACTTGCTGGCAGTTGGTAGAATATCCCACAGAGCTCATCAATGAGACTGACAATAGTTGGGCTCTCTTTCCCAAGTGGGCGTAGGCTGTGGATTTATTTCCCTTTCTATTCCATTTCTACCTCTCATGTACCTCGTCTGTACCGCAGGAAACACCACGGCTCACACCGACGCGCTTCACCAGCTTTATAAATGTGGCCTCTTTCCTCTAAAGTGCTGTGAGCATATCTACGCAAACATTCCCGGCATACCGATAAGTTGACACAACCTACACACACACACACACACACACACACACACACTGAGTGCATTATCTCTCCTGCAGCCCCGAGGGGCCACGTGTCGGGACGTACCAGGTGATTGCTGCAAGTTTGGGCAAATAAAGTTCCTCCATGGAGACAGTCAGACGCTATTTGAAGACGGACACGTTTGTAAACCAGACCGTGGATTCGTGTGGTGAGTTACTCAGAATCCATTGGTCATAAATAAATGGGCAGAAACATCTGACGACAAAACGTCACTGATCTGTAACAAGTGTGATGTTATCAGAGCACCAGTGAGGATACAAGCCAACGTGACAGTTTCCTCTTTCAATCTTTAGAACATTGTGAGAATGCCGAGCGTATTGTTGTTTCTACGTGTTTTATTTGACCTATTTACTGTGAGGGTTTGTTTTGTATCTTAATGTCCACATCGGTTTATGAAAGGTGTTTGAGAAGGTATACGTTATTAAACCCAGCAAGGAGACAAGGATTAAACAAAACACTGGCTTCGTAGCTTTGCCGAACGCTACGTTGTTACGCTACGTTGTTACGCTACGTTGTTGCGCTGCGTTGTTGCGCTGCGTTGTTGCGCCGCGTTGTTGCGCCGCGTTGTCGCGCCGCGTTGTCGCGCCGCGTTGTCGCGCCGCGTTGTCGCGCCGCGTTGTCGCGCCACATTGTCACGTGGTTCAGAAACATCCACATGCAACGTGTCCCACAGTAGTTGCAGGATTGTACAGTGCAGACATTTCTTCTGGCGACTGGGGTGCTTCTGCACACACACACACACACACACACGTTCAGCTGATAAGGCTCTGTGGACAAAGTACAAAACAACCAAACTTATTTTCTCTGCCAGTCTCTCTCATGGTCTGTGTCGCCTCGACCCTTTGTTTCTTCAAGGTAGCCATTATATGTCTTCCTCTATCTCTCTGCTGAGTTGGTCTCTGTCTCCCTCCCCTTATCAGCTCCATTCCACACCAGCCTCACTCCCTCTCCCTCTCTTTGTTACTCTCTCTCTCTCCCTGTGCTGCGCTCTCTCCCTGTTTATTTTTACATCTCTTATGTCGTGCTGCTCATCCGTAACCTGACCTATACAGCCAGCAGCTGTCTATCTGCCAGTCAGGAGCTACTCAGCTCTGCCCTAATATGTCTCCTGGCTGGCTGCTCCGGCCTCAGCAGGACGGCCGGTATTATTAGAACTACAGTAACAGTGTTTGATGCAATCAAACCGCAGACTTACAAACACAAGATCCTGGATAATACGATGTGAGACACACAGAGACGCAGGCATGCACATGTTCTTACAAATGGAGGAGGCGTGTGAGGTTTGGCATTGAAGCACACAGACGGAGGCGGTAGCTGCAACATTATAATGTACATACTGTATGTTAATCATGAATTTGTTCATATGCACTTCATTGACTCTCCCATAAAGACACTTGAACGGTGATATATAGGCAGTGGCGTGTTGTGTATAAAGGGTGCTGGAGCACCCCCTCCTGCCGTTCCAATGCTGGAGAAACATTTCAAAATGAAAAATCATTTTTGTTAATATTGTGTATGAATGTTAGGTGTTACTCTTAACAGCATATAGAAATGTGAGATGACTAATGAAACAGGACTGCCTATAGGGTTTGTCTGCGTCGAAGGGCCTAGTTTTCTCCACCTGACGGTGGTGTGTGTAATATACTCCGATTTTCCTGGTGGCCCCTGATTGGTCGACACTGCAGTGAAGATAAGTGATGAAACGGGACTTTGTACACAACCATCTTCAAATACGGCCGTTGCCATGTTGTTGTTTTTTTGCAACTAATGAACTGAAGTGACCATATTTGGAATGTGGAGGAGTGACGTAGAGACGCCGCATACGTCTCTGGTAGTGGCAGAGACCTGTCAATCACAGTAGCCCCGCCCTAAAGCATCCCCTGCTTTATGGTCTGTGTGACTCTAAATGGACCATAATGTACTAAATGAACATCATGCTGTATTGAAGAAGACTTGAAACTAGAGATTGAGACATAAACTCATGTTTACAATGTTTACTGAGGGAATAAATCAAGAGAGAAGTAGAGTCATTTTCTCATAGACTTCTATACAACCAGAGGAGTCGCCCCCTGGTGGACATTAGAGAGAATGCAGCTTAAAGACACTTCAACCTCTTATTCTGCCGAGCGAGGCTGATGCGGAAGTGTTGTTCCATTGTAGGATAGCATAGTACATGATTTTCTTCTGGAATACAGACAGTATTTGGTCAGGAAAGTACATTTTTTTCGTTTTGCTGAAATAATAACAGTATTTAATGTTTAATATTTTCTTCTTTTTTTACATGCATATATATATATATATGTATATATATATATACATATATATATATATATAAATAGACATAGCAAAATGTAAGAGTGAAGTATTTTAGGAAATCAGAAGTACAGAAGAAAATTTGATGGTGGGTTTGAAAGATTTATATGTAAATGTTATGAGTCAAAGGATTTGGAGGACGGAAATCATTGAGCTAAATGTTGGCACACACACGCACACACACACACACACACACGCTCAGACACATCCCTGGACCACCCATGCTGCAGTGGCCAGCCTGGAAGCTCGTCCCGTTGGCACCTGGTGTCACCTTCCCCACCATGTCTGGTAATCTGTGACACTTTATATCAGCCGGCCTGAAGCCCCTCCCACCTCCAGACATTCTGCCACACAGCATGCACGAGGGCACGCCCACCCGTCAACACGCGTGATACATACATAGATGCACGCTGGCGGGAAAGTGCACGAATGCAAAAAATACAAGCGTGACACACACACACACACACACACACACACACACACACACAGATTTACCAGCAAAGTGAAGCAGTCAGGAGGAAAAAAAAGAGTGCAGTGGACTTTAATGAGCTCCGCAGTCAGACAGCAGTAAATAGTCATGCTAATCTCTAAACTGCTGCTTCCATCCCTCCATTCATTCTCTTCATCCTTTGTGTTGTCTCTCTCTCTCTCTCTCTCTCTCTCGGCCCTCCCTCCCTTCCCCCGCTGTGGTTCTCTAGCTCACCCCTTCAACTCTTGCTTCCCTGCGGTTATTTCTATTTCTCTCCCTCTCAGGACTCCTACCTTCCCCCCTTTCTCCCCTCTATTCTCCCCTTTCTTCAACTAATGTCCTTGCTCTCCCTCCCTCCGCATCCTTCGTTTGCTCTTTACTTTCACTTTTGCTCCCTCCATCTTCTTTACCGTGTTTCTCGTCCTCGCTGGCCTTTTTATTTCTTTTAATTTTCCCTCTTTCCTCCTCTTCTCTCATCTCCTTATAGTCGAGTACTCCTCAGAGGCCTCTCCGAAGCGCAGCGTCAGCTCTTCAGGACAGACAGTGTGTGTGCGCGCATAGAACAGACAGCTCTGCTCGGCCGTTAATTGTGTGTTGCTCATATGCGAAAAAAGAAACACCGACTGACCCGCGGTGAAGGTAATTCTGAGAGGAGGAAGACAAAAGGGTATCGAGACTCGCGGAAAGAGAGAAGGGAAGCGCTTCAATGAACAGATGGATCGTCAAGCAACACAGAGGGGAGTAAATAAGAAGGGGAGAGAGGAAGAGATTGGACATTAATGACAAGTGAGCGGTTTGAAAGGAACAGAGACGGGTTGATTGTAAACGGGGCTTCTCAAGGGCTTCATGCATATTAAAAAGTCAACATTGGCAAACACATGTAGTGCCATTGTTTGTTTTGTTGGCGAATGCAAAATGAAAGCAGAGAGGACAAGTGCCGACCCCCTGAAACAGGTTTTCCATTCATCCATGATCTGCGACCACTTAACCTCTTCAGGGTCGCAGCTGTCGGGAGCCGACCTCAGCTGATGGGTGCAGCCGCAACCGTTCCTCCGACGGTTCATAGAATATCTTTCCGAAAATGATCCTCATTTGTTCTGCGTTCTCCTACGAAAGCCGGCTACGGGCGACTTCCACTTCCGTCTCCACAGGAAACTACGTTAAGAAAGGATTGTGAAATATTTAGGCAACAGAACTACCTGGGTAGGTTGACATGTGGGTTCAAGAAACTATGGAAATGCTGTTACTGAAGTATGAACAATTACTTCTTCACGGCCTCCTGGGTGAAAAATCGGGTTTCTTGGAGTTCCTTCACAGTTTTGAATCGGTGTGTTTAAAATAATTTTAACTTTATAATAACCATCATTGATAAACAGTAAATCGATAGCGAATCAAACTCAACTCTTAACAAACAATGAAATGATTGAATGATGAAATGAGGGACCGGGTTGGTCCGCACCCACAAGATTCCTGTGTTTAAATCTGCCCAAGCTAAACGCACCAAGGAGGGAAACGCACCGGAGTCCAATTTAAGCAGACGGACGAGTGAAGGTGTAACACATCACGGCCGGAGAATCCCAGGGAACACAATCCAGCCAGTAATTGGCAAAACAATCTAACAGTAGGCAAGATTAATGGAATATCTGGGGAGGCAGAGCTGGTAGGTATGTTGCATGTGGCATTGGTCAAATGTGTTGCGCTTGTCCCTGTCATGATAACTTTAAATACATGTCATCAGATTGCATTTACAATAATCCAGTGTTGCACAACTTTGACCGTACTATTAGGCAACCGCGATACATTCTCATCCAGCAACAAATAATGAGCCGTAATCTGTAGATGTTCCATGAAACTATTTCATATGTTAGCTCAGTAACGGCACTTCTAACCCAAAGGACCATCTTTTCCTGAACATAACTAAGTTGTTTTGGCGCCTTAACCTGACTGAGTTTAGACAGACATTTATTTTGAAAGGCCCGTATGCGTGTCACAAGAGGGAATTGTTGATCGCTTTCGTAGGAAAACGCACAGAAAGTGAGCAGGAACCTTTGGTAGGATATCATACATCCGTCTCCCTCCCACTGCCGCCTCCTGTGTCTCTGTCCCTCGTCTTTGTTGCCTCTCGTCCTTGTCGTCACGGTCACGCAAAATAACTCGCTGTCTTTTCTGTCTCTCTCATCCCAAAGGAAGAGTAGACAGAGGGGGAGGAACACAGGTCTGACATTTAATCCAACACTTATACTGTCACCACGTACAGTACATTTGAACTAAGTTTGGTTCCTCGTGCTGGCAGGCGGTCCTCGCTAAGCTCCACGAGGCCATGGGGAGCATCATTACCTTTTCATCAAAAAACAGCAAGTCTCAACCATTCGTTTCTCTCCACAGAACAAAGCAGCCTAATTACTGGCCTGAGCTGGCTTCCTCGGGCTCATCCCTGCTGGAACAGACTCAACGTTCAAACTGTAATCTCCCTCGAAATCAGGGCCAGTAGTTGTGACCGAAGCCGGTGTTGCTCTTCAAAGCCGGCAGCCCTCGGTGTAACCTCGGCTTTAATAGGTGGTGAGTGTTGACAGCTGGAGGGATTTGGTGCTTGGTCTGAATGGTGATAGTCTGGGGAGAGATCAGTCCCTCTGATGAAGCCGAACGGGGTTCCTATTACGATACAGCACATTAAGTAGCTCTGACAACTAAATAAATGAGGCCATATGGATTGATTTTGATTCCATAATTTCCGACGCCCTTACATGAATTAAAAAGAGAGTTTAGTGTAGAATGGGACCGATACGACTCCCACCAAACGGCCTTTGATGAGATTACACTTTATTAACGGTGAAGCGATGAGCTGGGAATAAGCTGTGTTTCTCTGTTGGTGTGAAGAGATCATCACAGGTCTTCTGACGGGACCGACACTTTGGACTGATGTCGTCAAATGAGCAAGAGAGAAAGTGGTCGGGTCAAACAAACAGACGTTCTGAGAGTCAACTTATCTTACCTTACTTTTAAGTCAACTTAAGTTTAAGTTATGTAACAAACTAATTCAACCCGAACCACTGACCAAGTAAACCGAAAAACATAGTAAACCTACACTGTTTACATGTAATGAGTGGAAACTGTGCATTTCCTGTGAACACAGAAGTTAAGTAATCTAACAACGTACGTTTATTTTGAAAAGCCACCATGCGTGTAAGGAGCAGAACCTTGACACCTCCAGCACGTATACCAGAGGAGCACCTAATAGTTTGGGCCGCTGACCCGGCGTCGCGCGGACGAGTTGGTGAGAATGTGTTACAGAAGCAACGTATCCCGTACAAAGGTTTGTACGAGAGCTTCCTAAAAAGATTCTTCTCAGTCCCACTCGTTACATGCGTACACACTTTTCAAAATAAACTTGCGTCTTCACATGAAAGTACTTCGGAAAAGATCGACGTTGGAGTTAAAAGTGTCGTTACTTAAGTTGCCTTCTCATTTCACAGGGCAGGACATCGGTCTCCGGGGGAAAGACCAGTTCCAGTCCCATCGCCCTCCTCTCCTAACTGCCCCTTGTGGATATTTTCTGTCTTTTTACTTCCAGGTTCACAATAATATTGATTCCATAGAAATGAATTGTGTGCCTGCTGTGGTAGCTATGTGGTTGAAATGACTGTAGGGCTCTTATTGCACTGGTAAGTGTGACTTGGCATCGTCCAGATGAAAAACATGGATTAATTGCAGTTGCAATGCTCCCAAAAGTGTAATAGAAATACAATTTGGTAAGTCCTAATAAAACATGGTATTGGGCAGAGAAGAATTTTCCCACTTTTTATCTCCACTTCCTCAACTCTGTCTCTTCTCCACCTCCTCTGTCTTCTGTCCTCTCCCTCACATCAACTTTTTTCTTTTAAATTTGGTAAAGCTCAAAGTCTTCTTTTCTCCTTCTCGTTTACGTCCTTAATTATCGGAGCTGTCTGCCGGTGCTCGTCCTCCGCCGCGTACTGAGAAGTCGAGTCGTTACATTTCAGAGATGGAGGCTGACGGCGAGAGCCAATGAGAAAGACGATACACTGAGGCGAAGAGACGGGCAAGTGAGGAAGATGAGAATGGATGGAGAGGAGTGTGCTTTACTGCAGGGATGCGAGCCGGATGTGCTGGGAAATTCCAACACACACACACACACCAACACAGGTGGCAAGGGAAGGAGAATGTGATTAATAATCACAGTGGGAAGCGTTTCACAGCTAAGTGAATGCATTTCCTCCCTCGACTCTGCATGTGAATGTGTGGGTGTTCCAAGCTTTACATATCTGTGTGTGAGCTCGGCACACACAGTCATATGTTAATGTGTGTGTGTGTGTGTGTGTGTGTGTGTGTGTGTGTGTGTGTGTGTGTGTGTGTGTGTATGCTGCATGTCCTTTCCTGGCGTTTAAAACATGGCCAGTCATGTTTCCAGCTTGCTAACCGGTCCCAGGTGTTACAGGAGGCGCAGAGGAGACCAATTACTGCTAGCTCATTAAAAGATACTCCCCGAGGGACTGTAACACAGTATCCTGCAAACTAAGTTTGGTGGGCGGTGCATCATCTTGTCAGATTCGCCCAAAGTATCAACAGCTTGTCACTGCGTAGCCACTAGAGGAGCAGTGGAAGAGCTATCGCAAGCCCCATGAAATGGATTAGTAAGACATTCATTCACAATACTTCTTTTATTATTTGTTTTTATCCCCCAATATTTCAGTATCAGGAAACATTGTAATGATCGAATAAAGCACCTGTGAGATATGAGAACATGTATGTCTGTTGTTTGCAGGAAACAATGGAAGAGTTTCTTCATCGAGTCTCGTCTCTGAAGGTCTTTTACAGCAATGTGGTGATGAGGTCATCTGAGCTTTGCACCCCATCTCTTGACCCAGACGTAACACAGCGCTGACAGTATCTTTTATAACAAGTATGGGATTATTGCTCTTTCACTTTGAAGTTATTATGGGATTATTGAATCTTTTATAGATCATTTGTGATGACTTTTAGCCCTTCACAACCACAAATGGAGCTCTTCTCTGCTTTAGAAATAGTTTAGAAACTAATTGGGGAACTTAGACCTTCACATTGGACTTTCGTTAGCTGACCGAGTAAAGAAAGTTCCCATCAACCCCAAACTGCTCACTCCTTCAGCCATGTTGAATCTTCAGTGTGATAACTCCAGGTAAACTGAATGAACTGAGACCGGACGTCCATGTTTAGTAGATGTATATGTCTGGAAACTTGGTCATGTGTGAGTAACCATGACGAGAGATGACCTCAATAAATATAAATAAATATAGACGGACAGGAGGATGGATGGCAGGCGTCCTGGTTGATGATCCGTGACATAATTACAAGTAAAAGGCTGCAACTTCAGACCCTTCAGTTTTGGGGCCCTGAGATAAATAGTTCAACTTTTGGAAATGGTACAATTGTAAATGGACTTGCATTTGTATGGCGCCTCTAGTCTTCCCAGTGCTCAAAGCGCTTTAACACTACACGTCATCATTCACGCATTCACACACATTCATACACTGATGCCAGAGGCTACCATGCAAGGTGCCACCTGCCCATCAGGACCCTAAACTAATTCACATTTAGACATTCGCTGCCAGGGATCGGACCAGAAGTACATCTTTTCTTCTTTTTTAAACACTGAGTTTAAGAAATCCCCTCACAGTGGTGTAGTATCCGGCATCTGAACCTTTTTCTGTAAGTTCTTTTAAAATGTGTTGTAATGTATTATGCATTGTGATGAGAACAGGTGCCAAAGAAGAAGAGAAAAAAACAAGAGCCACCTCTAAGTGATCAACACATCCACACAGAGCTGGTGTTTCAATTCGTGACTACTAATTGAAATTGTCTTTTCTGTAAAGTGCCACCATGGAGCATCGACACACTGTGGCAACAAGCAACACTATTGCTTTGCCTCCACAAATGCCTTCAAACAAACTGGCTAGTGGCAGAAAAATGTCGCATCATCAGGCGTCTCCGAGGGGTGAATATATATGTCACCGTAATGTTTATGTGATGTATGTAACTGCAGGAATGAGAGGGTTGGGGGATGAATGAGGCAATAATGCCAAAGCAAAAGCCTTCCCAAGATAAATAAAGGTTATTAAGTGCCTCCCCTGATACCTCGTGAGGAAATGGAAATTACCAAAATAAAACAGATTGCAGCTTCTTGAGCATTCGTCTCACACACACACACACACACACACACACGCGCACACACGCACGCACACACACACACACACACACACTCTGTCTCTCCATCGCCTGCCCTCTCAGCTAATCTTCTCTGCTCGGATACGCGTGAGGTCATAAAATCTGATTTGCTTCCACTCCTCTACTGAGAGCCACTAATTCCCAATTTTGCTCTTCCTGTCTATACCGGCGTTCCTTCCCATTAATTGAGATCCTCTCTCTCCCTCTCTGTCTCTGTCTCTCTCTCTCTCTCTCTCTCTCTCTCACACTCACACACACAACCTTTTATTTTTTGCCTTGACCTGATGTGGCACACTGGACATGCGCTGTCATTATCAGAGAGATGTAAATGGTGAGGGGGGTGTGATGTGGTGTAGAATTACAATAAGGGAGAGGACGGGTGGGATGGCGTCCACACAGACAGACAAGGTTGGGGGGGGGGGGGTAATTAAAGACAAAGTGAATTGGATCATAGAGGGATGAGCATTATGGGGGAAACATCAATGGAGAATGGAAGAGAAGAGGGCGAGGAGGGAGAGTCTGAGGGAACCAGAGATTTCCTCTGATTAAAAGTCCAATTGTGGTGCTTTGGATGCTTTTATTACTCTTGAATGAACAGATTAGGGTCATCACAGCGAGACTTTATCTATTGTTCTTCAATGTTGCCTCACACAAAAAGGCATTCCCTCTCCAGCTTTGGTGGGGTATCACTGGAATTCCTTCACTGCGACGCTGGTTTGTGGTACATTTAATCATTTCCAGTGTACAAAAGCATCGTCCTTTTTAAAAAATGCATCCTGCTCAACAGTGTGAAACTCTTTTATACCTTTCAGTACTTGATAATGCCTTCAAATAGTACTGAATGGTGTAAAGTTTGTTGTTGATGCTAAACCGTTTACCACGATGATACAACTGTTCAAAGAACCGTTGCTGTTGTACGTTAAAGAGTATGTGCATACATTGACAGAGCCACATGTTAAGCCTGTTGGTGAGTTTTTGATCCTCAATGAATCCATACAATCTGTCATAAACTGTCCTTCTGGACCATACACACTATAAAATAAGGGGACGTATTCATCGTGATGTCCCCATTGGTTTGTAGACTGCCGAGTTTTGTCCGTCGCCATCTTGAATTTTTGCAACCAGTGAACAGGAAGTGACCATATTTGGAGTACGGAGGAGTGATGTAGAGACGCTGGTACGGTTCTTGTAGCCGTAGAGACCTGTCAATCAGTGTGTAGCCCCGCCCCAAAGCATCCCCTGCTTTATGGTCTGTGTGACTCTAAATGGACCATAATGTACTAAATGAACATCATGCTGTATTGAAGAAGACTTGAAACTAGAGATTGAGACATAAACTCATGTTTACAATGTTTACTGAGGTAATAAATCAAGAGAGAAGTAGAGTCATTTTCTATAGACTTCTATACAACCAGAGGAGTCGCCCCCTGGTGGACACTAGAGAGAATGCAGCTTTATCACGTGAAGCGTTGGCTTCACTCTTCAGAACGTATTACAGTAAGCACATATGGTGCAGACTTAAACAGTTGAAGGCTTGTTGCACAGTCACGTCACGATATTCTTCTCTCCTCTTTTATTCTATTTCCATCTCGCCTTTTGTCCCTTGTTGACGCCACACAAAATGACTGAGTCAGCACAGAAACGTCAGTCTGTGTGTCTTCGTCTGCTCGTAGGAGCGAGGCTGGACTCTTCAGAGCATGAGAACATAATGACAACGTTTGGTCCGGGCTTTTGAGCTCATGAGCATGATGATGATTTACCTTAAACACATTTGTAGCAGGGGTGGTCCCACTGGGAGGCAAAGCCATAATGATAATAACACTGCTCTATTTATACACAACACAAACTCTCTTTCCTCACGCTGGCTCTGTTCTTTGTCTTTCTACAGGTGTCCAATGTTTTGTGGTCATATAATTGCAACTTGTATCGTAATCGTGGCTGTTCCTATTGTGTAATTGTAGTTGTTGAGACTGGGATGGTTGGTTAACTCAAACATGGATTTTGATACTTAGCAATACCTGGATTGTTGAGGATTGTTAATTGTTGTTGTGTGCAGCGAATGCCTCCAGCAGAGCCAGCCACATGTTGCCTTGTTTCTTTACCACCGTCTTTGTGAGATTTGCTTTCTCTTGGGAACGATCTGAAACAAAGTTACTCCATCATTTTGTCCACCTCAAAATGTCGTATTCAGCATTTCTCTCGGGGTTGCAAAAAAACCAAGATGGCAGCGGAAAGAATTCCAAACTTGAGCCTCAAAACCGTCTCCCGAGCAAACTCGTGCAATTCAGAAAGATCAGCGCTAATAGCCACACACAGTTGCTGTGTCCTCTCAAACTCATTTATATTGGGATACCACGACAGGATACAATGAGTTATGTAATGAAAAATAAACGACAGAAAACAAACAAGATATAAATGATGAATGAGGTTACACGGCTGTACCTCGTGTGTAAACGTGCACAGCGTCTCTCATCATGTGGAGACCTACTTATCGTTTCTGCTGCAGTGGAATCGCTGCAAGTATTTAAAGAACTGAAAGAAAGTATCTCTAATGTCTCAAATAGGAGAATGTAATAATAATTTTCCACATTAATGATATTTCACCCATTGTGCCCATGCTCTGCGTGTACGGCACAATGACAGGAGAGAAGTGAAATGAGCCCGAGGCCCGACTCCAAACACTCGAGTACATTTATATTTTGCCACATGAATCATTGCAAGACGCTGAAAAGAGAAAATTGCACTCAGTTGTAAAACGTTATGGTCGTGTTTACGCCGTTTTATCATTAGTGCCATGTCTTTTGACCCCTGAGATGGGACAGATGTTATTATTACTCGCCGCTCATTCTTTATTTTG
The DNA here is from genome assembly GCF_949748355.1 of Melanostigma gelatinosum. Lineage (NCBI taxonomy): Eukaryota > Metazoa > Chordata > Actinopteri > Perciformes > Zoarcidae > Melanostigma > Melanostigma gelatinosum. The sequence goes on from NC_136636.1 coordinate 1,779,468, forward strand.
ATTCTGTTGCTCCGGATTCACAGACGTTGACGACCTCATTCCCGATCTCTTGTCACCTGTCGTCCCTCTGCTTCAAGGAATGAAAGCGTCACACGTGCCCTCTTATCTGATACAACACAAGTGTCATATCAGCCGTTACATAAAAGGTCTTCACACCTGTTGTAAAGTAGGCTTTTGCTCAGAACAAACACTTTGTCGATCATCTTACAATCATCTGGAAGAATTGGCAGCTTGTTGGGAAACCTGATAGTCAGCAATGTGGAGGCCAATTTGGCTGACCAGACAAAGAGAGTGCCACTTTTAAAACGCGTAGGAACGCCACAGCAATGACGACAAAGATGCCCAGAATAAATTGGAAAGCGGTGGCATCCCACACACAGTTTACCACTTTCATTTCCTCGTGCTGTTTATCTTCAGCGGTTCCCCGGCTCCTCCTCACCATCTCCTGCACTCTTTATAATTCAAAGTCGGTCTTCTTCTCTTCCTCCCCCCGGTGCCACTGCTCCTACTCCTGCTGCCACTGGTACCTTCTATAGTTCTAGACTGCAAGAAGTAGGGCAGGCAGCTCCTTAATTACTTCATTAATTTTAATCTGATCCAATTAATTACATCTTTCCAAGCTCCCCCTGCTCTTCGTTCTGGTGGGTTGGAAGTTCCCTCGGACGCCAAGTGCTACTGCGGGAGACCTTGCATGTCCTCTGATGCATTAAAAAAAAGAAGAAGAAATTCCCGCCCCTCCCCTGCTAAATCAATTCATTTTCTCCCTTTGCCAAACAAAGACCCCCTTTCCCTTGTTATTCTGTAATTATTCAGCCCGGTGCTCTGTCCAATTTTGTGCCTTGACAGCACTTAAGTAGCTTGTGAGTTTAACCCCTCTCAACCCTCGACAGCCACCAGCGGCAGCCGGGCGAGTCAGTGCTGCTCTGCCTTTTGTCAAAACACACGGGGGGGGGGGGGGGAGGGTTAACGATGCTGTGTGGGCAAAAAAATATTTTAGGGCAATCAGCGGGAGATGGCTGGAAATGTTGTCGCTCGAGGGCACGCCGCGCCGTCACACGCTGCTAAATTGGTGAGTTATTCGCTGTCATTTTCTAATCAGCCTCAAATGTATTGGTTATACAGGGTAATTATCTGCCCAGAGTTATTTTTGCATTCATCAGCTACGCCTTTTGGTGAACGCTTTGAGCATATTGTGTGATGTGCTTTGGGTTATTAAAAGGACGTAGGTGCTGTATGTGATGGTGTATGTGATGGGGGATCTTTAAACTGTGTGACAACAGTAAGTTTACTGCATGTCACACAGTGTGAAATGTTGTAATAGAATCTTGGTTGCATTCGTTGTCAGACAGTACGATGTGTGGTGAGTCATAGCGCTACAAGGGAAATAGAAAGCAGAAAGTATACTGGGAGCAGAGGCTCGTGCCACTCACGTTTTTAAGATACAGCTCCACGAGATTTCTTTCTTTCTTTTATGGAGTACCATGAACTCATATTTAGTTCGAGAAGAGAGCGATGCATTTTGTAATCCTTCTGGGAATAGTTAGCTCCTCTTAATCCCTCACCGACCTCAACATGTATTTCAAAATGCCGTCGGAAGTGGCACCGCTTAATCTTTTTTCTTTGGTGCTGAAGTTACCGTCGCCTGTGGTGTCCCTCAAGGGTCAATCCTCGGCCCGCTCCAATTCAACCTTGGCCACATCCTTCAGAACGACAGCCTTACTTATGAAAACCTTGTTCTCAAGTGCTTTTAACTACATGTTTTAAAGCCAAATGCCTTATCATCATTGGATATAATAATTATAATAATAGTTAATTACTGTTATTATTATAACTCATTTTGAAGAAAAAAATATTTTATTTTTTATTTTTAACTCTGAATTGACTTCTAACTTTTTAACTTCTCTGAGCAGCACCTTGAAGCTACCTCTGTCTGTGAAACTGCTTTATGAATATAATTATTTTGTCTCATGAATGAACCTGAGCCGTAAAAGCAGCTGTGAAGCAGTGAAGTACGCCTTTCACCTTTCCAATGCCTCGGTCTGTGAGTCTACTCCCTGCCCCTCTACACCATCTTACACTAATTAAAAAAGTTAAGAGTAGAACACGTGCCACTTATAATTCCACAGGTGATTCAACAGAAGTAAAAACCCACTTATTATAATGTGATATTGTTGAGATTATTTAGTCTAAACAGTAAACGTATTGCATTGATGATTTGTGAAGGAATGATCACTGCAGTGCCTTCTGAAGGTGAACGACGAAACACGTCTATGAACATTGAGGTTGTGGGGAAGGTGTTTCCGTCACGTGTTGGCCATTGTATCATAAACCGTCTCCAGGTATCCGCACTGGACGCCATGCTTTGCATCATCATGCGACCAGCATCACTTATCTTCCGAGGCCTAAGCAGTGCAGTAATCCCCTCGTTCTGTTGTACGGTACTTTATCAGGCGAGACACATTACCCATGAACACGTGATGGAGAGAAACACACAAACAGACACACACCAGGCCTCCCGATCGCTCAGTAATTGGAATCCGTGTACCAATCATGCAACCGCCAACTGCTTCAGTGGAGCTACACTCTCCACGGCCACTCCCATCACCGCTGCAGGGGTCAGTGGTTACTCTGGCATCCCTCACTACACGTGCTGTTGGTCTGATGGTATTGATACAAAGGTAGTTGTAGTAAATTAAGCAACAAAACATGGACACAAAATATTAGCTATATGTTTCATGCCACTGTAATGTAGTGACTGTAGATATACCATGAGGACACGCCAAGACCTGTGATTGGTCGGCTTGTGTTTGTTTTAAACAGCATAACTTTGCTGCGTTTTAAGCTAAGCGTCCGCACTACTGCGGCATTGAAAAACGATGACGTAGACACCTTCTTGATTGGGTCTCATCACTCTGATTAGTCACGGCCCTGTCATGTGACCTTCCTCAGAAAAGAAAACAAACAACATCAGCCTCGATTCGGCCATTAATCCAACATGGATAATGAATCACAGGCGTTGCTGGCCTTGTTGTCTATGCTAGCAGCTGTTGTGCAGTTACATTCTACTACTACCATTGGTTTGTGGACTGCCGTTTGCAAGCCTCTAGGTCAGCATTTTGGCAATCGCCATCTTGTTTTTTTGCAACCAGTGAACCAGTGAAATGACCATATTTGGTTTGTGGAGGAGTGACACTGCGGTACCGGAGCCATCTCTGGTAGAGACCTGTCAGTCACTGTGTAGCCCCGCCCTAAAGCATCCCCTGCTTTATGGTCTGTTTGATTCTAAATGGACCATAATGTACTAAATGAACATCATGCTGTATTGAAGAAGACTTGAAACTAGAGATTGAGACATAAACTCATGTTTACAATGTTTACTGAGGGAATAAATCAAGAGAGAAGTAGAGTCATTTTCTCATAGACTTCTATACAACCAGAGGAGTCGCCCCCTGGTGGACACTAGAGAGAATGCAGCTTTAACACACTTTCGCATTGGCTTCACTTTTCAGGACCGGATGTTGCCCCCCTGGACACAAACAGTGGCCTCCTGGGTGAAAGTCCTCACGTAAATAGTAAGTACGTAATGAGTCATGTTTCCCATGAGGTACGAACAGGACCATCCCCTCCCACCCGCCCAAAACTATTGCACACTTTACACTACATCCGTTGCTCTCAGGGTCTAACAATGATGTGAGTGGGTTTAAATTGGAGTATGTTGAAACCCTGCTGTGCCACATACAGACACTAAAGGATGTGACGGCATTAGACGCCAAGGGGCACTGACCAAGCTGCTGTATTTGACGAGAAGGGAGTGAGAACTTATTCAAAGTTCAAAGTTCAAAGTTTGCTTTATTGTCAATTCCACAATGTACTGAACATACAGGGGAGTTGAAAAGACGTTTCTCTCTAGTCCAACATGAACATATAAAGTGAATACAGTGCAATAGATTAAAAAACATTAAAAAACATTTTGACAATAAATATATATAATAAGAGAAAAATAAAAAAAAAATTAAAAAAAGCTATCAATCTGTGTTTAGCAGCAGTTGGACATGGGGAGTCTTAAAAGAGAGGAGGGAGAGATTTCAGAGAGTTCAGCTTCCTAACAGCCTGGTGGACGAAGCTGTTTGAGAGTCTGGTGGTGCGAGCACGGAGGCTCCGGTATCTTCTCCCAGAGGGCAGGAGGCTGAAGAGACTGTGTGAGGGGTGGCTGGAGTCTTATTGTTGGAACTATGTATATAAATATATATAAGTCAAAACCTTACCATTGTCTCTATATATTTAAATAAGGATGAAAGAATGTAAAAACAATTAATTTAAGGTATATCACTTCCAACTCCTGAGGCACTACACTGGAGCGCAAAAGTCCACCTTGACCCCCTGGTCTGCTTCAGAACCGGCCCTCCAGCTGCAGTGGAAACTTAATGATATCAGGTGCTTGGCATGAATTAGTGCCATCAGGCTCAGGTCTTTATTCCGCCACGTAAGTTTTATGAAGCGAGTGAGTAAACTACCCCTCGTATGACGGAGCGCAACTAAACATATCTTAACAGCGGCACTAAATTACTGAGACAAGCGAGCGCTCATTCCACACAGAGCTTGTTTTTTATTAAAGACCTGGCAACACATGAGTTGGTGAAGGAGAAAGATAAGAAGGTTATCTGTTTGAATAATCGAGTCCTTTCGAAGACTTAATTATCTTTGAGAGAACATTCAGGGTTTTTAATAAGTGAGAAGACATTCAGTGTTCTCACAAAGTCAATCAGTCTCTTCTGTTGTTACGGTATGGGTTTGTTTAGGAAACTAAAACTTTGGGAAATACTCGTATTCGCAGTTAGATGAGAAGGTTGATTGTTAGCTTAGCTTAGCACAAAGACTGGAAACGGGTTAAAAGCTAGCCTGGCCTACAGTACCAGCAACGCTTAAGTTCCCGACTTAAAACGTTACATTTCTTCTTTTCAATCTGTCCCGAAAAAGCAAAAGTGTTGCGAGTTGTCGGGCAGCCTGAGGAGGCTCCAGGAAGTCGTGGCATTTAGCCATTGCTAATAGCTTCTAGCAACATTGCGGTAAAATGTCTAAACAATTATGAATCACTTTGATTGCAGAAGAATGATGATGGACTTCTCTGATTCTGGCACACAAAGCCATTTGTTGTATTTCAAGTTTGGGGCAAAAACAGACTTGTGTCAGTCAGACGAAATGGAATCACGTTAGCACCAACCAGAAAGCAAAAGGGCAGAACAGCACTCTGGGAAGTGAAGGAATTGTTCCTGCTCTTATCACTGGAGGCCATGTGGGCAGGAAGCAAACACAGAAAACCTAGACTCTCAATAAAGCAGACAAACCCAACCTGTCTTCTCAGATACGCAGCTGGTTGCTGGTGAAACAAAATGCCAAATTGAGAAACTGCTGCTCTTGAAAAAAAGTGGTGTAGAAATTGGTTTGCTTTTTAAAAAATGTTTCTCTCTGAAAGCTAACCTCAACTGCGAAAAAACAAAGCAGTTAAACAATAAAAAAAAAAAAAGGAAGATAGATTTCAGCCGTTAGCGTTCCAATTTGCAGAGACTTCTCTGAGATACGCCAGCTCAACAGGCACTTGCAGAGTTGGCAAGTAACACATTTTTAATAACAGCTGTGGTGAGCGGGAGAGAGTTATTCATACACACACACACACACACACACACACACACACACCGAGCAGGCACTTGATTGCTTGGTTCCCTCATTGTACAGCAACAACAGTGTGCAGGCAATGCGGGCGTCTCGCTACCTTTCCCAGCCTTGATTTCCCCGGCCTGTTAAGGGATTTAAACTGGCAGCCATCCGGTAACAAGCCCGGTTTCTCACAATTAACCCCAAATGCAGAGTGATGTGCATTGCAAACAGCAGCTGTAGCCACCTGTTTCACTCTCGGCCCTGCTCTGACTTCCGTTGGCGTGAGATGTTTTTCAGAAAAAGCGAAATGTTGTCTCGAGCGCCAAGTGACTAGAAAGCCCCCCCCCCCCCCCCCGGTGCTTCCGCCCTTGACTTTCCGTCACGTTCCATTTCCCATTTTATTCAATCACTGTGTCAACCGGCATGTCGATCGGCTCCTTTACCTTTCCAATAACAAATAATAAAAATGTCAGACTCCAGGTATTTCTGCATTCCTTCACAAACCACTGCTGTGACATTTTTAATGCTGTTCATGCAGTTATTGGGGGAAATTATTAAATATACGCAGACGAGGAAGCGTGTGGGAGAGGGATTATGCATTTCAAATCATCCTTGGTGCAACGTATTAAGTGTATCCGACACCTTGAGGAGGAAACTGATTGCTTCTGTTCATGTGGGTAATATTTTCCATGTCGACCACGGAGCGGAGAAATAATTACAAAAAACCATCTTCTTGCACACCCAAGTGCTTCCTCCGTGTTGCCCTTGTTGAGTACGTGTGCGTGTCAGCGTGCACATACGTCAGTGTGCGTGTCTTTGACGGAAAGGAGATGAAAGAGAGTGAGAGAGAAAGGGATGCTGTATTAGCTCGTCTCCTTGCGTGACAGCGGTTGCACGGCTTTGCCCAAAGCAGACAGAATGTTCTATTCTTCAACATTTAAAGGGTCAATTACCAAAAATGTTGTTTCTCATATTTTCCTCCAGGTTCTGAGGTATCCGTCTCTCGTGTAACATTATGTAACAGGTGTTACCGAAAACATCGTTACGTTAAAAAAGCGTAAGTTTCCTTTTGGTTTCACATGGGACACGAACTGCAGTATCCTGGGTGAAGGTCTGCTGGGTAAAGGTCTGCTGGGTGAAGGTCTGCTGGGTGAAGGTCTGCTGGGTGAAGGTCTGTTGGGTGAAGGTCTGCTGGGTGAAGGTCTGCTGGTTGAAGGTCTGCTGGGTGAAAGTCTGCTGGGTGAAGGTCTCCTGGGTGAAGGTCTGCTGGGTGAAAGTCTGCTGATTGAAGGTCTCCTGGGTGAAGGTCTGCTGGGTGAAGGTCTGCTGGGTGAAGGTCTGCTGGGTGAAGGTCTGCTGGGTAAAGGTCTGCTGGGTGAAGGTCTGCTGGGTGAAGGTCTGCTGGGTAAAGGTCTGCTGGGTGAAGGTCTGCTGGGTGAAGGTCTCCTGGGTGAAGGTCTGCTGGGTGAAAGTCTGCTGGGTGAAGGTCTGCTGGGTGAAGGTCTGCTGGGTGAAGGTCTGTTGGGTGAAGGTCTGCTGGGTGAAGGTCTGCTGGTTGAAGGTCTGCTGGTTGAAGGTCTCCTGGGTGAAGGTCTGCTGGGTGAAAGTCTGCTGGGTGAAGGTCTCCTGGGTGAAGGTCTGCTGGGTGAAAGTCTGCTGATTGAAGGTCTCCTGGGTGAAGGTCTGCTGGGTGAAGGTCTGCTGGGTGAAGGTCTGCTGGGTAAAGGTCTGCTGGGTGAAGGTCTGCTGGGTGAAGGTCTCCTGGGTGAAGGTCTGCTGGGTGAAGGTCTCCTGGGTGAAGGTCTGCTGGGTGAAGGTCTGCTGGGTGAAGGTCTGCTGGGTAAAGGTCTGCTGGGTGAAGGTCTGCTGGGTGAAGGTCTCCTGGGTGAAGGTCTGCTGGGTGAAGGTCTCCTGGGTGAAGGTCTGCTGGGTGAAGGTCTGCTGGGTGAAGGTCTGCTGGGTGAAGGTCTGCTGTGTCACGCTGTGAAATGATCACTGAGGATTTGGCAACAAAACTAGTTGAGGTTAAAAAAAAACCTGACGGTTTGTGTTTGAATAGTGAAGCAACAACATACTGTAAATAAACAACAACCACCCCGAGCAGACTTTCTGAAGCAACTTTACGTGAAAAACAACATTTCCTCTCCTTGTCTGACTGATCTTACCTGATCTATGTTCCTACAGTCCGTATTACACACCGTAGCTTTGGACAACTGTCGCTCGTTGTACTGCGTCACTTGCTGACCAAATGCAATTTCGAGGTATTCTTGAGGTGCTGAAACATTTCCACCATGTTGTCTCGGTGACTGGGCTGTACAGAAACGACCATGAAGTATGTGAGTTGTCTATGCATCAGCAGACATTCGTGTTCCTTGTGTTATCCTACACCATGAAGTTATATCGCTGTTACACCTCACATGAACCAATCTGTTATAAAGCTCCGATGACTGAAACCCTAATAATGGTGATGTGATGTGATTTGGGACGGGAAGTGCTGCTTCAAAAGGAGCCGGTCAGCAGCATCACAAACAAAGAGCATATATAATCACATCGCAGCCTTTGTATTATGTGGGTCATCTGCCACTTCGGAAAGCAATAATGAAGTGTAATAACGTCCCCGTAGCACTACGGCTAATTCTGTATTTAGTTCTGCTTTATTGCATAAATCGTATTAAAGCCATCAATCATAAAGGGGCTCCTTCTGAAGGTCAGCTGCATGAGCCGGGCCACTCGGGACGCTTCTTGTCATCTCTCGTTAACGCCGCCCGACGCAGCGCTGGTGTAAGTGGGACTGGTTCCTGTGGGTGGCTGGCTGTGGGCTGCACCACACACACACACACACACAGGTGGACATTTAAAGCTAAGTGCCTTGAACAGGGACACCTCATCAGCCGCTCAATCGATATCATCATCGATCGGTATTATTAAGCCCTCACTGTTCGGACTCCAGCAGGAAGCAGGCACACTAAGTGAATTCACGGGAGGAAGGTAACAGAGTTTGCACTATTTTAAACACGTTTTTTGTCATTAGGGAGGACAGGCGGGACATTCTATTATGGTAATCTATTGTTTCAACTCCATCTTCACTTCTTCTTTCCTGCTGAACGTCAGTGGAAGCAATAACAGAAGGCTTGCTGTCAGCAGGCCTTTCTCTTCTTATTAACCCTCTGAACCCCAAAGCATGTTTCACTGCTGTCACATTTACTCTCTGTGCTCTTGATTGCAATATGAAAGTCCTGCACCTGCACTCTGTTTCCATTTCCGGTTGCGTGTGAGTGGTGGACGTGAGTGTGAGTGGTGGACGTGAGTGTGAGCGGCGCGCAGGTTTGATTGTTGCTTCACTGCTTTGGGATTTGTTCCTCTGTCTCTGCACATGATCAGGTGAGATATAAGCGCTGTATTTATCGGTAGAACGTGTGGTTAGTGGTGTTGTTTGCCGTTGTTCGGGAGGATGGCGTCCTCCGAGACGCCGCGCCCGTCAATCCGGCACGGAGTCCGGGTAGTTCCACCGGACAGCAGCGTGTCAGTAGAGGAGGTGCTGCTGGCTGTGGGAGAACAGCTGACATGACAACCTTTCCTTCGCGTCTGGGATGAATAAAGCTGTGGTTGTGTTCGTGGCGAGTGGTTTACGTCCACAAGCTGATAGAGAGCGGCGTGTTGATCAGGGACAGCTTCGTGCAGGTCTCTCCGCTCTCGGTGCGTCTACGCGGATCACCGTGTCCGGTGTTCCGCCGTTTATACCGGACGAGCTGTTAGGAAATGAGCTGCGCAGGTTTGGAAAGTTTGCCAGCGGATTTAGAACAGTGAGTTTGGGGTGTAAGGACCCCAAGCTGAAGCACGTGCTGTCTGTTAGGCGGCAGGTCTTCATGTTCCTGGAGTCACCGACACAAACACTGGAGGTGTCCTTTAGGGTGAAACACGGGGAGGGTTCATACATGGTGTACGCGAGCTCGGGACAGTTCAAATGAAACGAGTGTGGAGATGTAGGACACAAACGCTTCGCGTGTCCGCACAAGCAGCGGGGAGGCGCGGAGGCTCCGCCTCCGGCTGCGGCGGTACCGACCGCTCCTCCACCGGCTGCGGAGCCTCCGCCGGTGGAGGAGGTCTGTGCGTCCCTGCCAGAAGTCCTCAGAGTGTTTGTTGGAGACCGTGCAATATCTGACCAATGGGACGATGAGTGTGAGTATGTCTTCCCAACCCTGGCTGTCTGTCCTGCTGTGGGACAGTGGGAGGATGAGGAGGACATCCTGCTGTCTCTAAAGACACCCCAGTTGGGGGACTTTGAGACTCTGGGGAGGACAGCAGCGTATCAGGTCAGTGTGAAAGTCTCGAACTTGCGCTCTCTGGCAGGAGTGAGGGTGTCGAGGTGGACCGAGTCTTTGGGGGGGATCCTCCCCAAGGGGCTGTTGGCGGTCCCTGTACAAACCCCCTGTAGACAAGCGGACAGGAGACCTCCAGTGGAGGATTGTACATGGGGCCATAGCTACAAACAGGTATCTGGTGCACCTCGACCCTGGCTCAGGGGTCAGCTGTCCTTTTTGCTCGCAGACAGAATCTATCCACCATCTGTTCGTTGAGTGTTCCAGGCTGGTGAGACTGTTCAGCCGCCTGAAGGCGTGGTTTCAGGGCTTAGGAGAACAATTTTCTTTATTTTTATCTATGGTCCAAATTACTCTGCCAAAAAGAAATCTGTGCACACACTTGTGAATTTCCTTTCAGGACTGGCTAAACTAGCAATTTGGAAAACAAGGAAAAACCGGGTGAGGGGTGTAGGGTCAGAGGACGTGAGCTTGATGCTGACCGGACTGCTGGCTGCTCGGCTCAGGGTGGAGTTTGGTTTCTACAGTCTGACAAAGAAAACTGAACTCTTTGTGAACATTTGGGCTCTGAACGACGTTCTGTGTTCAGTCAGAGATAATGCTCTGTTTCTGAACCTATGAGTTTGTGTTTTTTTTAGGTTTTTGTTGTTTGTTTGCGTGAATTAAGGTTGGTCTGAGAAACAGTAAAACTCTGTAAATGGAATTTTAAAAAAATGAATAAAGATACATTTTAAACCTCTCCTCTCTCCTCTCCTCTCTCCTCTCTCCTCTCTCCTCTCTCTCCTCTCCTCTCTTTGGTAGTTTTCACATCACACATGATGTGTTTGCGGACTGTCGGAAAGATACAAACCTGACAATAATAACAGTCTTAACAGCTCCCGGCTACCGTTAACGGTGCGGTTTTGGCGATTGTTTAAATAAATCCCACCGGCGGGTTTCCAGGTTCAGAGTTCAGGGTTCAGGGTTCAGGGTTCAGGGTTCAGGGTTCAGGGTGCCGCTTTCTGGTCGAGAACGTGCAACAGAGGAAGTGACTCGACCATGAAGGGACGAGTGGGCCGTACATCCACACAAAGGAAGAGAGCTGGAGTTCTGCATGTCTCTCTGTGATGCTTAATTAGAGCGAGCCGGTTGCTTAATTGTTTGGCTGATACGGGTAGAGGAGGATGAGGAGGAGGAGGAGGAGGGGGGCGGGACACTTGATTCATGACAAGGAACCGCAAGTTTGAAGGGTGTCGACAGATAAACTGCAAGGGTAATTAACAGAAAGAGAGAGGGACGATGAGAGAAAGGAGAGAGATGGGATAGGGAGGAAGAGAACTGCCAAGCAGAATAAATGTCATAAAAGTGTCCCAGGATCCAATAATGACTTCAAAAAGAAAAGGAAGAGCTGGTGTGGAAGAAGGGAGATAAAGAGAGGAAGAGAGCAGGAGAGAGGGCAATGATTAAGGGCATAATTCCATTTTATTACACGATGGCGCTTCAGCCCAGGACGCCAACTGGACAGGAGCGGGGACGCATGCTGAGAGGGGGGGGGGGGGGGGGGGGGGGGGGGCGACGTGGATTCTTCTGTTAGCCAGCAGAGGCTCTGTTGTCTTTTGGGTTGTGTTTTGATCTCTTGACCCCAGACCTGCTTGGTTCACAGAGACCATGGGATTGGAGAGTCTGGCCTCTGACCCCGAATACAAAGCAGGGGGGGGGCACATTCCGCAGCCAAGGCCATGGGGCGGCGGACCTGTTTGGGGGGGCGGACCTGTTTGGGGCGGCGGACCTGTTTGGGGGGGCGGACCTGTTTGGGGGGGCGGACCTGTTTGCGTTGCGTTTACTGCCCCTGTCTGTCGGCGGGTCTTTAGCGTCCCTTTATAGCCTGCGAGCTCCAGGCTGAGTGGCCTTTCGCTCCACTGGCTGCTTCTCACTACATGAGCGTTCACATCACCGGGAGCCTTTCACGACTGCCGGCTTTCCCTTTTATCACTTTCAATTCTTTCTTTTCCTTTCTTGTTTTGTCGATGCAAAGTCTCTGCCGCTGACACCCTTCACTACCACACGCACTCTCTCTTCCTCTCCTCTTCCTCAATCTGCCTTTTCCCCTTTCATCCTTTCCCAATGAGACTTCTAACTAATCTCCATTTCTCTCTTTCCTTTGTGGCATCGAATCAATCACTCCCTCCTCTTCTAACCCATCACCTTCTCTTCGCTCCTTTTCCCACCATAGGCCCCCCCCCCCGATTCATCTGTTTTGGAGCTTTGAGAATGTTTGGGCTGCAGCAGCCAGGTCTTCTCTGCAGAACAGGTCCGGTTTGGTTTTTTTTCTGGGCTACACAGACAGAGCTACACACAGCTGTTTGCATGTGTCACCATGAGAACAAATGGAGTCATGTAGTGTGTTATGGCTTCAGCACAAAGTGCTGGGAGAACATTGAGGGCAACAAAGATTACAAAGTCACACAGAGGAGGAAAAGGTGAACCTCTTTCCTTTGGTCCAAATGAAAAGCTATTCAGTATTCCGTGTGAATACGCCCTCGTCAGCTTTTTACTTACTACGATGTTTGGTTTGCAGGACTTTTTTTAAGAATATATTTTTAACATGCATATGTGTGCAAGAGTGCAGTTACGTGCGTCCTTGTGCAGCAACACGTGTTGCACGTATATATCAGCCGCCGTGACGAACCAAAGGCCGAGGCCACGTCCGGACGGACCCGCTCAGAAGGCAGTGAAGCCGGCATGTGTTCCAGGCTGTCGACACCAGACGATCAAGGACACGCTGGCGCCGAAAGGCTTCAAGTGTTCTGTGCGAATGACGGCAGACTCGTACGTTTGTTTAACAGCCGTCTGATAGCTGGAAGGATTCAGAACTGCTGCCCATTGATGGAACTCAGTCTCGCTTAGATCTGTCCTTTGGGAATAACCGTCGACAGAATGTGGGCTCTCGCTCCAAAATGTGATCAAGAAGAAGAAAGTCAAGCCGACTGTTAGAAAGTGACGGATCACAAACTCTATTTGTTGTCATTTTGAGGCTGCTTGACGTGTTCACAGAGTCCCTCGTTATGTCGTTCTGGTAGTGGATCTTTGTTGCACCTTTGACATCACTTCCAACGATCAGCGAACGGCGGTAGACTTTACATTCACTTGGGTTCTCCACCCATCAGGGGGTGCTGTATATTATATTATTATATTCGTATTTAATATTATTTAATTACATGATCAGAGTAGACAGAACATGAGAAGACGGGGAAGCTGACTGAAGGAGTGGAGGAAGAGAACTGGCAGAGAAAGGAAGCCGTTGTGTGGCGATTAGGGCTCATGTCTAAGTGTAGGTCTGAGTGATGTGAAGTGATTTGGGGAATGTTGCAGCGTGTGAAGCTCTCGTCTCCAGGACCTCAAATGTATTCTCCTCGGGTTCTCACTCATTGAGCACAGCATTACAGAGGAGTGATCTTTCCTCCTCACTAGACTTTTGTCTTGCTTCAAATCCCAGCCCTGTCATTCCTCCTCCTCCTCCTCCTCCTCCTCCTCCTCCTGTCTTCCCCTTTTCCGTCCTGTATTATCCTTTCTTTCTTTGTATAATGTTTCTTCCTTCTCGTTACACCTGAGACATTTGGAGCCCCGCAGAGACGTTGTCTATAGCACCTTAGCAGTGGTGTATAAAGTACTCAAAAGCCATACTTGAGTAAAAGTAAAGATACCTTACTGGAAAACTACTCCAGTAAAAGTAAAAAGTCACCTATTAGAATACTACTTGAGTAAAAGTCTTAAAGTATCTGATATGTATTGTACTTAAGTACAAAAGTACTTAAGTATCAAAAGTAATTTTCTGATATTAAATGTACATCATAACCTGAACATTAAATTAACATCATAACCTGTTCATTGGAAGTACAAGTACAAGTAAATGCTGTTCATAAAAAGGGTCAGAATTGTGAGAATGATGAAGTTTATTCTTTTAAGTGCTGTGGCATCATGACCAAGGACATGGAGCTGTGTTGAACATAATTGGGTTGCTGTGATCCATCCAGGAGCAACAATGTTCAACATAATATATTGTACATAAGTATACTTTTGCATCTACTATGAACTTATCATCATAATTCTCTGAAAAGCAATATGACACTATGAAGGAGTTGTAACAGTGCGTTTATAAGTCTGCTCATTAGACTAGAGGATGTAGAGGACAAATGCATAATATTATGTTCAGCAAAACATATCCAGTTGATGCATCAGGTCAGTGTTTAGAGAAAGGACGCCTGCCTTGTAAACTCCTGTGGGCTGATTTGAACACAAAGGTTTTGCTCAAGCTGAATCTGCAATTGGGCGACTGCTGCCATCATAACTCCATCTGATCATCCACAACATGACTCAAATATCAAAACATGATCAATGCTAAAGCAGCACCGAAAGTAACCCAGTCATTACTTGAAACTGAAACATGTCCTGTTCATCTTCAAAAGAAGCTGGTTTTCAAAATTGCAAGAATTCAGTCTCGCTCTTCTTGGGCTGAAGACTCGTCCTGCGATGCTAAATATCCTTTCACAGGCCGCTGAGGCAGGTAGAGGTGTGTTCAGCGTCACAGACAGCTTGCGCACAGCTGGGAAGGATTTCCCTAATGCTAACGCTAATGCTAACGCTGCGCTCTCTCGGCTCCCGTCAATCCTATGGCGTGGTGGCTAGCTACAGCTAACGTTAGCCAACTAGTGCTGCACAACTGTCAACACTTCCTCAGCTCACTAACTCGCTAGCGATCCACTGGTGTTGGTCTTCGTCACCACCGGCGTTTGTTGCGGGAGTAGCAGGTGCTTCCATTTCTGCTTCCATCATGAAATCAGTCATCGTAGAGTGGAATGCTACTCATAGTCGCCCGCTAGCTATAGCATGTAGCATCCTGGCATCACTGGGAATCAAAACACCGCGGCTTTGAGAGCACTTGTTTGCAATTGTGCATTAACGTGATTGACCAATGATTTAACTTGCTGCTAGGACCACTGATTCACAAACCTGCTTGCTTGCAGTCTGTGTTCCACCACAGTCCCCGACGCTGCTCTCAGGATTCATTTTGTTTCTAAATATAGATTTGATTTTGTAGCGAGTAACGAAGGTTTCAGGGGAAATGTATCGGAGTAAAAGTATCAGTTTTCTTTGCAAAATGTAGTGAAGTAAAAGTAAAAGTCAACAGAAATATAAGTAGTAAAGTAAAGTACAGATACCCAAAAAACTACTTAAGTACAGTAACGAAGTATTTCTACTTACTGTACACCACTGCACCTTAGCGACACGCTTCTATGTCGTAATAACAATCAGAATATTATAATTACAACAACATATTGTCGTGTATGCTCGGACCTGTGGGTTTGTTTTTACAGGCTTTAAAAGTGGACAGTTTTTAAGACAAGTTGAGACAGTTATACAGCAGTTAATTCACCTTTATAGTCACAGAAGAGTTTTGTTTACTGTGGAGGAAGGCCACAAACGATCCACCAGAGGTACTGAAAATGCTCACTTGTCCTTGAACATGTTGTCGGTATCCAAGAAAATGCAGATCAGTAAGTCAAACATGTCCTAAGACGTGTTGCAGTTAGTGTCACGGTGTGTTGTTAACATCCGGCAAGAGAAGATCCACCTTTCAGCTTCACATTTATTCACTCAGTTGATGGATGAGCACTGCCAACAGAGGAGGTGAAGTCAAATTGAAAGGTAGGAAGCTACGGAAGCTACGGAAGCTTCCTCCATGATGGACTGAAGACTGTCACAGCCAAACACATTTGGACTCTACGTCTGCAGCACTTCTGCGGATTGATTTCGCCTCGTTGAGCGGATCCTCTGATCGTGGCCATAACATCGGAATAAATACGATTTCTGTTGGAAACATTTCGATTATCGATCTTCTTCCAACATGCAGAGCAATCACAAAAGGAGAAGAGGATGATGTTAGTTACAGGATATAATTATACGACTATGTTCACCAATTAATGCATACAGAGCAGATACAGACATAACATGTTACACATACACAATACAACACATGCAGGCAGGTTGATGAGCACATCCGCTTGTCTCGTCTTCACCGTGATGCTCTGCTTCAGGCGTACCCTACGAATAATGTCCACTCGGTGCTATCTGGGGCTACAACGTGTTATGTGCAAGTTTAAAAGGATCAGAATCTGAGGAAACTTGGAGTCACGACACTGCTCAAACCATGGAGCTCTTCTCTTCCTGAGAGTAATCTCTCTCATCCACGACTCTGTTTTTTTTTCATCTCTCCCCCCCCATGAAAGCCTGCTGCATCGCCCCGACTCCCCCGCCTCCCCCGCCTCATCGCTCTCTTTCTCCAAAGCCCGCTGGATCCCAGGCAGGTAAGTAGAGCTCTGCCGTGGGCTTAATGAGCTGAGGAAGGGGCTCTGCTGGAGAACACCAGCGTGATCACTGCTGTACCTCTGTTCCCATTCAGGGGCAGGATTCGCTTCGCAGGACACAGAGACAGGGGGGGGGGGGGGGGGGGGGGGAGGTGTGGGGGGTGGTGTGTGTGGGGGGGGGGGGGGGGAGATGTGGGGGGTGGTGTGTGGGGGGGGGGGGAGATGGAGATAATAGGGCAAAAGAAAAAGGAGAGGGAGCGACTGTAACAATGGCAATGAAATACCATCCACCTGCTGCCTTCTCCTTCTCCCTTCATCACCCACAGCTTCATCATAATTCATCCCCATCTCTCTCTCTCTCTCTCTCTCTCTCTCTCTCTCTCTCTCTCTCTCTCTCTCTCTCTCTCTCTCTCTCTCTCTCTCAGCCCCACAATCACTGCGTCTCTGTTTTCTTATGTGGCTCTTCAGGATTGGACAAGCTTCATTACCCCCTCTTTGATGTATTTCTTTCTTTTTCCTATCTCCCCCCAACACACACACACACACACACACACACACACACACACACTCCATTTCCCCTGCAAGTCTTTGCTCTCAGGTTTTTGACCCTAGAAATGATATCTTCTTATGAAAGCTGTGTTGTTTTAGATTTTTAATTTTTCTTTTTGTCAAATGTTCAGAAAGCTGTCTCGTTGCAGGGATTGGATGTAAGGGAGCAGGGTCATCGACAGGAGCTGACAGGTATGCTATGTTTTGATGAAGAGGACGACGTCTCGCTTTCAGCATGGTCTGCATCGTCTCGGGGACTTTACTGGGCGGTTAGTAGGAACCACACCTCGAAAACATGTCTCCAACAGACCGTACACCACTGCGGGTGCTGCCACAGTGGGAGATGCTGGCTGCTTCACTACATTAGGCAATCCATCGGCCCGCACCTTATCACCAGCGAGATCACTCCGCCAGATCACATGCAGCCCTTCAGCAGTCAGCTGGTTGGACCCGGAGGCACAAGAGGAGGCTCAGGGGATCAACCAAGTCGTTGGATACATCACGTTGCAGCCATTGATATCTGTGCAAAATGTTGTGCATTTATTAATACTGATGATACTGAATCAAGGGTCCGATGACGCTTCACCTCAAAGACGGATATCTCAACACGTAGCGCTACGGCTAAGTCAAAACATTTCAGTGGACAGGAAGTAGACGGACACAGTTTCACGGATGCACAGAAACGTCACATTGGTTTGTCTCTAAGTGCATTTACTCAGCTTTTGCACTGAGCTGAACCTTTGAGGGACTTGAAGTTGTGTTCTTATTCTCCTATTGAATCAAGTAACACACGATGAGGCGTAATCTCGCTGCTCTGCGTCTCACTGATATTGTTTGATACAGGTCGATACAGGTCTTGCACCATATTTAGTTGATTCTCCACTTTTGATACAACAACAAAAGCATGCGCTGGATGTACGACAGACATGTACGGCTGGTCCACGCTGCCGTTACGTTTCCTTTCTCTCCATGTTTGTCGTCAGATCTCTTGTAGAAGTTGGTTGTATCATCCAGAACACTTGCTGATATTAAAGTTAAGCGGAGCTGTTAGCTGTTTTCTCCTGGAAGACTCATCACCAGTGTTTTGTAAAATTGTGAGTATTAA
The DNA here is from genome assembly GCF_949748355.1 of Melanostigma gelatinosum. Classification (NCBI taxonomy): domain Eukaryota; kingdom Metazoa; phylum Chordata; class Actinopteri; order Perciformes; family Zoarcidae; genus Melanostigma; species Melanostigma gelatinosum. The sequence goes on from NC_136636.1 coordinate 1,797,440, forward strand.
TGTTGCCAACAACAACAACAGCCAATATGTGAATATTGCAGTGTGAAAAATGTTGATTGACCGATGTGATTAAGCCCAGAAACTCAGATATTATAATTCATGTTGACTTTATTTACAATAAGTACAAAACACAGTTTAGCAAATAGTCTTTTGTCCAAGTCCTGATATCTATTGATTGCAATACAGCACTCAGCATTCAAATCACAAAAGAATGTTCTACATTTACAAATAGACACATAAAAACCTTATATATCATATATCAGTTCTCATGTAACACCTTGCATCATTGAAGCATGTTCCACCCGACAGAGAAAGACCGAATGATGTCATCTCGCTCAGCAATAACAACATCAGTCAAACATGTAATGTTGCAAAGCTGCTTGAACACCAGGAGAGAGACGGTGCATGAGAAAGCTCTCCGCCGCCAGATGTGTTCAACACACACAGCTGCACAGACACGGTGTGAGGACGGTAACGAAGACATCGTGGAGCTCTGCAGCAACACACTGGAACCACATCGAGGGTCGTGTTTTCTTTCACAAGTGCATCACGAGTGCAGCTCTGAGACCGGTTTCATCAGCACAATCTCTCTGAATGCAGGGCGGTGCTCCCCCACCAGTGACGGCGACACAGTTGCGACTATAACAAAGTGCAAGGAGTCTGAAAATGTCCAACCACAACTTTCAGGCGGCAGATGGACATTGATTGCACTCGTTGAATAGATTTTGTTTTCCATAATGTCCAATTAAAAGAATTGAAGGCATCTGGTGCATAAAGTCAAAGACCTTTCTGGTCACGAGTCTTAGTCGGTGCAACCAGCAGCAGCACACAAATATAAGAGCTGACTGCATGAAGGCGCGATGCAACAACAACACATCTGGTGCATTGTTGTGGCACAGCAGAACATCTGGTCCAGGATCTTAGCGCTCGATGTTTTTAAATATTTCTCTTACTTTTTAGTATCAATTATAAGTGTATAAAAGTGATTTTTTTCCAGTAATAATAATAAACGACTCACGTCCTGTCCTGGTAGAGGCCTCTGTGAGTACTGTTTTGTTTTGTCAGCACCAAAGAGGTAAAGAAAAACCCGCTAGCCCCTTCCCCCCCCCCTGACTAGTTCCCATGCATTCCTAGTGGCCTCAGAAACCCAATATACCCCTTTTTGGTGTGTCCACAGATCCTCAGTGTGGCCTTTCCGCCATGCCAGCTGCCTTCCCCTCCTTCAGCCAAATGGAATGTTAAGCCCCACTTGTGGCTGGCTTTGTCCCCCGTCATGCAAGGCAAACAAAAGGCAAAGTGGCTTTTCATTGTATGAGGGAAGTCCAATGCCCACAAATCCTCCTTCTCACAAAGAAACGTGCGCAGAGTGTGTGAGCCAAAGCAGGAGAACCTGCACACAACGACACATAGACACCCATAGGCCTGCGCGCATGTAGCTCAGCAGGTGTTTGCACGCACGCACGCACGCACGCACGCACGCACGCACGCACGCACGCACGCACGCACGCACGCACGCACGCACGCACGCACGCACGCACGCACACAGGGTTTAACAAGGTCAAACTAATAACTGACCTGCCAGACACACATGCGAGCCACTCCTTCTGTGTGATTGATGTTCATTAAGCCATTGTTAACAACACACATACATCAAACACTCATTCATAGCAGAGCAAAGGTATCAAACCTCTTCATCAAGAGGAACTCTTCCTGGAAACAGACGGATACCGATGATAACTCACCGGTAACCTTTCTGTTCCAGCGGATTAGCTCCATGCATACGGCGAGTGGGACAATATGTTGAGCAACACTTTGAGTCCAGCTTGTCCTTCTGGCCCAGCTGTCTCTGGCATCACAAGGTGGGCAGGACATTGTGTCTCGTGCCTCTACATGTTCTTGCTTTGATTTACAGCAGCACGTCTTCGAACGTGCTGATTTCTTTCCACAATAGTCTCCACAAGAACCACCGCAAAGATCGACTTTGGCCGTTTTCTTGCACGGCCTTCAAATGACAAAGAACGTGCAGCCGGTCGAATGTTGGGAATCAATGAACTTCAACTGTGGAGACAATAAAGTGATGGCAGCGCCCACAGTACTCACAGCGGCCTCTACCAGGACAGGACGTGAGTCGTTTATTATTATTACTGGAAAAAAATCACTTTTATACACTTATAATTGATACTAAAAAGTAAGAGAAATATTTAAAAACATCGAGCGCTAAGATCCTGGACCAGATGTTCTGCTGTGCCACAACAATGCACCAGATGTGTTGTTGTTGCACCTCGCCTTCATGCAGTCAGCTCTTATATTTGTGTGCTGCTGCTGGTTGCACCGACTAAGACTCGTGACCAGAAAGGTCTTTGACTTTATGCACCAGATGCCTTCAATTCTTTTAATTGGACATTATGGAAAACAAAATCTATTCAACGAGTGCAATCAATGTCCATCTGCCGCCTGAAAGTTGTGGTTGGACATTTTCAGACTCCTTGCACTTTGTTATAGTCGCAACTGTGTCGCCGTCACTGGTGGGGGAGCACCGCCCTGCATTCAGAGAGATTGTGCTGATGTCAGGTCATTGTTAAAGTGTCCCTGAGCAGCTCCTATTAGAATGACCTGACCAGAGAAACCGCTCTCAGAGCTGCACTCGTGATGCACTTGTGAAAGAAAACACGACCCTCGATATGGTTCCAGTGTGTTGCTGCAGAGCTCCACGATGTCTTCCTTACTCCCTGATAGCAAATTATTTTGAATCTCTTCCACAAGTCTGGCTCCTTGTCTGGCTATAAAACACATTTATGCCACAAAATAAGTCAAGTCTAAGATTTACCTCATTTTACAATCTCGCTTTGAATACTTAAAGTTAGTTCTACAACTTGTCACTTGGTCAGAGATAACTTTATTCCAGTTGAACAGTCAGTCATTGTTTGTTTCACTGGTAAATCCTGAGATGTTGATTCCATAACCTGTCACCATTCATGAAAACATCACAGATACCATACATTTTAAATATGTTTAAAGGCAATTTTCCTCCACTTCAGTAGCTCTTATCCACCAAACTACACTTTCACTCCTCTGTACTCTGAAGGTTTGTTCATCACTCATGGCCTTAAATAACACTTTACTCCTGGAAACAGGTGAACATGTTTAATGGCTCTTGACCTTACTTTATAATTCATGGAGTGATACAAAGACATCTAAAATTCCCTCCGTAAAAACTTTGACTTTAATATGTTAGCAGAATAAAACAATAACTGTGAACCCGGCTTTATTACATTTTCAGATTTCTGCTCTGGAAATGAATGCAAATTAGCACATATTTAATATGATACTGGATTAATTACACAAAACATTTCAGAAAACTTGTGTTATAAAAAACTACAATCCGTCTATTATTCAGATTCATACGCTGATCTGTTGAAGAGAGCCGCACCAGCCTCCCCACATGTCCTGGTGGTGCACACTCTGCACCATCATCTTCATCTTCATCTCCAGGAGACAACTCTGCAACACGCACACTGACCGACGTGCATGCCCATAACATGACACACAGTTTCAAAATAATCTGATCATTTAACGCTGGAAAACCCGTATTTACTTAAAAGGTGTTTCCATCCTGTTGATGACTAACATAACATGACGTGGACAGCGTGTAAGCCACTCTGCTCTGATTTAATGAGCATTTAGAGAAGTGAGACCTTTCAACTGTTTATCAGCCTGAAAACATCCGACGCTAGTTCTTCTGTACGACTGTCTGTTGACGGCGTTTCTGCTGAATCGCTTTTGTGAAACGCAGCCGTGTATTCTGCACACGGGCAGAGCACCTTTGGCTTCTTGACGTGTATTATGCAGCTGTATGCATTGGTGGAAAGCTTTGTATTTGTACCACTATCCCTTCAGTCGCCCTCGGGATGCTGCACCACATGTCACCAAACAGTCAGAGATGCTTTCATTTAACCACATAATGATCACTTAAAGAAGACACGCTCTCATAACAACGTAGTTCACCGGTTCAACCTGAGACACAAGAATAATTCATCAATTATTAATTCATTTTAATAATTAAAACAAGTAATGAAAAAGCATCGCAGACATGAAGCAGGATTGTTCTGTCTCCCACACACACACATGCAATCTGACACACATTGTCTCCCACACACACACATGCAATCTGACACACATTGTCTCCCACACACACACACACACACACGATCAAGATCCAGTGTAAAGCCACAACAGCCTCCTTGCACCTGTCACTGTTGAACCCCAGCTGTTGGAGTCACGTCTCGATCTGACTGGGAGACAAATGCATTCCTCACCAACCGCTAGAAAAATGTGGCAATTATACTAATACTCTGATATAAATACTCCGCTGTTGAGCAAGTACACACAGAACACAGATGTTCAGAGACAGAGTGATGGGAAGAAACACAAAGCTGGATGAGAGGACGCAAAATGGCAAGAAGACAAGAGGAAGACGGAAAGATCAGAAGGGAAAATGTAGCTTTCAGGAGACTGATGTATTACAACGAGCTCTGCATAGCTGCTGAAGAAGTGACGTAGTGAATGGAGAACGTTGTGTAATGACGAGGACTTTCACCCGGAGGACCACTTGTTGTCGTGGTGCTTACATCACAATGCTCCGTTATTATTTGAACACAAACCTCCATCTTTTTTCTAACCAAGACGTCTTGTTGCCTAAAGCTTTTGGGGCGTTATCTAAAGTAATATTCCAACATGATGCACACCGGTCAAGTTTTATGTCAAAGAAATCTGTCATTTGACTCACAAATTGTTGTGTCAGTCGTCAACATTCATAAGAACACGGTCAGCTTCGAATTATAAATTCAAACTTATCAAGATTCAACACAGCACTGGATGTGTTTTCTGCTTTGTTGGAAAGGGTCCAAATGCAAGTTACAGAATGCAGGAATGTGAATGTGTTGCCCGAGCACAGTTTAGAGTGATCTCTAAAGTGAGTAAGAGTTCAGCGAGTGCAAAAGATAGAAAGGGAGACATGGCTGAACTTGCCAGAGCCAGAGAAATAAAGGCGGCGTGGAGACAGAGTGTGAGGGAGGCTTTTGTTTGGCAGACACAGAGATGGAGAGGCTAAGCCTGAAGTCTTGTTTGGTAACCATCCGTGCTTCATGCACGAGGAGCCGCTCTACCGCAGTGGTTGGCAACCTCACACTTGCTCCAGACCATTTAGTCCTCACATGATTTCCACTTTGGTTCCAAATTACACATCCACCGTGTGAGAACTACATTCTGCATCGTAATCACACAATCTGCACTGACTGAGTGTGAAGTGCCCTAAAACATTTGGAGCGGTGTGTGGTGGAGATACTTGGATGAGTTTTAATGATGTCAGCATACACACGCACTGGGCACTGGAGATCCATGTGAGCATCTAGATTCATCCAAAAGGAAAATGAATCCTCGACAACAGTGATTCTCAACTGGTGGGTCGCGACCCAAAAGTGGGCCGCGGACCCGTTTTCAGTGGGTCGCGGGTGTAATTTATTCTTTAATCCAGCCGTTATTTTACTTGAAATGAGAAGAACATGTATTCATGCATTTATAATCCATCCAGTTAAATTTGAAAAATGAGATTAATATTTGTTAAAATATTATTGATTGTGTGCTTTCTTTATTTGATTTGACAGTTGTTTACTACACAGAGACGTTACTACGACGAGACGTCTTCAATATAGATATACCCAAATTATATATATATATATATATATATATATATATATATATATATATATATATATATATATATATATATATATATATATATATATATATGTATATAATTTGGGTGGTGGGTCCCGGCTTGTCATTAAGGGGTGATGGTGGGTCCCGCAGCCAGAGCAGTTGAGAACCACTGCTCTAGAAATACAGTAAATATATAGATAGAGAAATATGACTTTCACTCCAACATGAACAGACCATTGAATGTTCAACGTGATCAGGGATCAGATAAACCCTCCAACGGCTTCGTGCACCTTCTCTGTGACTGCATGTGTGAATGAAACCATTCAACAACAGGCTTTTGTGGACACAATGAGGTTTACTGAATTGTGTTTCTGTGTCTTGCATTCGACCCCCCCCCCCCCCCCCCCAAAACCAACTTAATCCAAAGTAACACAATTGAGTGGAAACCAGTGCAGTTGGTGAAAGTAAAGCTCAAGTACTGCTGTTGGTTCCCGCTGGTTGGTTCCAGCAGCACGTTGTGCATCCTGCATGTGGACTGGGCTTAGAGGTGAAGGGTGACCAATAGCATTGATGTGTGAAGAAAAAGACAAAATATATACAGATGTGAGGTTTCTGCCCAACAGATGTGGGTCAGCAGGGAAACAGCATTTTCCTTCGGTTAGAGCAATATTGTGATTCAACCAGCGTCTCTTGATCCTTGAGCTTTATTCTGGAAGAGGCCTTTATTAACGTGATCACGATGAAGCAGTGACCATCGTGGGGACTGACAGTTGAGGCCCAACGAGGCGCTCACCAGCCTCTCGGGCGGTGCAGAGGCGGTGAGCCATTGTGTTTGCAGTAAGCAGTAGTGAGAGGAAGGGAGGAGTGAAGAGGAGGGCACATTGCCTGTTAAAGACATGTTGAACACGCGGTATAGAGGAGTGACTCTGCTGCCTCACATCTGCTTCGTCTCTGTTACTCGCTCGTTGTCTCGCCGCCTGTCGCCTCGTCTGGAGAACGTTTTCCCTCTTCTACGAACCCCGACACCGGCTGACAGAAAGGCTGACACCCTGTCTCTGCATTCCTGCATGTCAGCAATATCTTCTGTTCCCCCTCTGCCGCCTTCCTTTCCACAACGGAGCATAATAAACGCCTGAGACAGTGATTCCCGCTTATCAGCTACACATGGAAGACATCTTTGTTTGATACAACCAAGAAAGCAGTCGAGGGACGTACAGATTTTCTATATTTGTTATATTGCATTGAAACTACTAAACACAAATACTACAGCCATGGATGGATTACTGCCCCTTCACCTGCAGAATGTCACTGAATTAGACACGTACCAACAAGGAAGAGACTCAAACAGACCTCAAAGAGACACAAGATATATTCAAATGAGACCAAAACGACCTCAAACAGACACAAGATATATTCAAATGAGACCAAAACGACTACAAATAGATCTGAAATGACTAGAAATAGAACAACGACATGCAAAATTACAACAAATAGACACAAAACAACTACAAAGATACACAACATGGCTACTTAAAGATACAAAACAACTACAAAGAGAAACTAAAATACTACAAAGACTGTGTTTCTTGGTGCTGGGACCTTAACTATTGGGTCAGTGCAGTAGCCGGAAGTGTACGTGGAAGTGGAGGAGAAACGTACATGTTTGTTATCCGTGTTCACGTACAGAACGTCACCACGACACACACTCAGAGCTTTGGCTTCAGTGAGATTTACCGGCTCTACAAACAGAGAGAGGCAACATGTTTAACAGCTTGCAGTTTATCGAGGGGCCGTGTTGACCGGAGGTTTTATTTCTACCAATGACAACCAGCAGCAGATCCACACACAACTGTTCAACTTCACAAGAGTCAAAGATGTCAGGTGAAACTGGTTCCGGAGAAGAGGAGAGAAGAGGATTAGTCATGTGTTTGAGAGGGAGGAAAGCGAATGGGAGGAAAGACGAGTAACAAAGAGCAGAGAAAGAGAGGAAATGAGAAGGGGGAGAGCAGGGGGAGAGCAGAGGAAAGCAAAAGAAAGGAGATAGGCAGAAGAGATGAGGAGAGCAAGTCTGCAGACATGAATCCCGACATGAAACCACGATGATCTGTAAACTCTACGACGTGTGGTCATCAGATATCTTTTCTTCAACCCTGATAACGTCACATTGTGGTGATATGGCTTTCCAATCAGCTGTGGAGGAGAGAGGCAATGGAGAGGAAGAGAGGAAATGAAAAGACAGGCCGGGAGATGAGGGAGAGGATAGCAGGAACCAGAGAGCAGCAGTACAACAGAAGACAATAGAAGTGCAGATCATCTGAAAGTGAAGGAGGATGAACGACATGATGAGCTCGAGCCTTCAGCTCCTCAGACATGCAAAGAGACGCCGCTCTCTCCGTCTTTGTTCAGTACTCTTTCTGGATCTTCTTTGTCAAATTCAAAGCGATATCACCGCAGGTGGTGAAGGATGGAAGGCTCTGCTCCACACCGAACGTGGGCGGAATGTTCCGGAACGGTATGTGGCAGCGGTTTCACAACAAAACAGTGTTTTCTGCACAGATTCAACTCGAGGCGACGGAGGACAGCGAGGCGGAGACAAAGCAGTCTGTGGGGAGGAGCGTCCAGTGAGAGGCGGAGCAACGAGGTGCTGGTGGTCGCAGAGATACCAAGACCACACAGATATCAACGGATGAAGGTCAGTGAGGAGATTATTCAGGTTGAGATGACCTGGAGACACACACACACACACACACACACTAAAGCCTCCTGTAACACAAACACGTTGGAAAAGATACACATACATCACTTCTATCATTTCACTGGAAGTGGAGCATTTCATCCACATTTCACAGCTGTTTTTAGGAATAAAATGAACGCGCTGTAACTCATAGATATCCCACGAAATCAATTCATATGTGATTTACTGAGTCATGACTCGGGAAGCGCTGTCTGAAGCGAGACGTCTGTTGATTTATTCGTCACATACCTTCCGTACCTAAGTAACGCCATGATCTCCTCCCGAACTTACACCAAGAACTTCTGTTGCCAAAACCAAACTAAGTTGCTTCCTGTGAGAACTAAAAGTAAACACTGTCTGTTGCATCATCGGGAGTAGATCGCTGCGTTCTGCAAGACTTTGAGGACGAACCTCTCGGTCCGATGTACGAACTGTTGGATGAGGATACGTCGCCCAGTTTGAGGACACAGATAATGTGTCAGTAAGTCACGGATGATGATGATGATAATTCCTTCTGGTAACAGTTATGTACACTCCGGGTTGAGAGTAAAGAGGATGAGGCGATCGACACCATCCATCAGTTTAACTTCGTTCTATAACCGCGAGCAGCAGCGAACGTTTTCCTTCTACTTCAGCAACACAGACGTCAGTGAAAGGTTTGCATTGATCTTTCTGAAAATCTAAATTTATGCTACATTTGTATCCAGTTGACCTCGGGTTTCTCCTCTAAACATATTGGATCATAAAAGAGACAACTTATTAAAAGTGATGTATGTTCCACATCATATCCTGAAGATGATTAAAAGCAGGACATGGACCAGTGTGCATGTAAAGCACTGACGGACTACAGGATGTCATGTTGATGGCTAGCAGTTGAATAAGTTCATGATTTAAAATAAAAACCTTTTTAATTGTAACACAATGTTGTTATGTAACGATCGATCCCTGTTGGGATGTCCAGAAACAAACAAACACAGCGAGACCAGCAGAAGACTCACACTCACACTCATGCTGAGAAGACACATGGATTCCTGAGACACCGACACAAATAGCAAGCAGACATGAACAAACAGGCCCACACACACACACACACACACACACACACACACACACACACACACACACACACACACACACACACACACACACCCCAACCCTCAAGCAGGGACATGTTGACATTCTCTGTGAACACACCCGGCTCTTGTGTGGTATGTTTGAAATATCAACAGCTCAGAGAATGTTGAGGGATGTTCAGCGCTAATCTAGATTAGATTGAGGCGGATTAGGGAGGCAGCATGCTCGTCATTCCCCGACACCGGTTCAGCCGTGCAGACACGCCGAGGCCGCAAGACAGCCAGAGAGAGAGAGAGAGAGAGAGAGAGAGAGAGAGAGACAGAGACAAAGAGAGATAGAGAGAGAGAGAGAGAGAGAGAGAGACAGAGAGAGAGACAGAGACAGAGACAGAGAGAGAGAGAGAGAGACAGAGAGAGAGACAGAGACAGAGACAGAGAGAGAGAGAGAGAGAGAGAGAGAGAGATTATTAATATTTACAGTTCTTCAGTTTCTTGCCACAACCGTACCTAAGTAACGGGAAGTAACCCCATCTCACTCCCAACTTATTTCACGGAACAAACTAACTTATTTGAACCAAAAACACAATCTTTTCTGAAACCTAACCAAGTAGTGTTGTTGCCTAATTGAACCCCGTTAGCCTACGTCAGAAGCTCATTTTAAATAGATTGTGTGCGTGTTACAAGCATAATCTGTACATTTCCTGTAAACACGGATGTTTATTTTGAAAGAACTCTTTGCATGTAATCTGCTCAGACTGCACCTCGCAAACATTGACATCGATGGTCACGGAGAGATAGACGGAGCTGATGAAACACTGTTCTGCAGCTCAGAGAACGATGTCCGTGAACGAGGCGGTGAGTTCGTGCTTTGAAGTGCAGCTGTGGACGATATGAAGTTACAACGATGGAGACAGAAAGGGCGAATAGAGAGAGAGTGAATTAATAAAATGAAGCTGAATCACTGAAGCTGGCACGCAAGTGATCTGCCAATCCATCATGAAGAACTGTACATACAGAGACAGGCGATAAAGCAGAGTGCTTCACTCAACAGGTGGACATTAGTATTAACTTCAGACAGACAGTGTGAGACAAACCTTACAGCATGACGAGCATGACGAGCATGACGAGCACGACGAGCACGACGAGTCCCTTTCAGGTTCACGTCCAGCTGGAGGGCGACTGAACGAAGCTTTTAAGTAATTAAACTGCTGACAGAGTTCTATTGTCTTTCCCTCCTGATTGGCGTCGATCATCTTATTTGAGGATGCGCCAAATTGGGATTTTGCATTCAATCTGAAAGTGTGCCCAAAATATGCATCGAGCCACAGATGCTCGTCTGGTTTGGTGCCACTTAGTCGCCGGTGTATTCTTCATCTCACTGTCACTACGGGCCAGTCATCCTCAGTGGGACAGACCGATGGTTCATTTCTACTTCCAACCAAAGCTCTTCCTTTAACATCCCTTTGAAAGTGAACAGGCACATTCCAAGGATGCTTCTCAACTGTGAGAGGAAGATCCTGCAGTTTCCCCCGAATGACACTTTGATGTTCTCTGTGATCGCAGGGCGACGGATGGAGCTCAAAAAGCTTTAATGAGATTTACCCACATGACTGGAGGCCATGTTGGGGTCTGATCTCCTTAAAAAATGTAAAAAAAAAAGGTCATCTGAGGCCCGCTCACTGCTCGAGGCATATGAGGCGGATCTCCAGGTCACAAGTTGACGCTGCTCGACCATCGACAGTATCTGTGAGCCCCGATTATGTTCCTCTGAATCCTCTGAACCCCAGAGCGTTCTTCTGCTCCGGTCACACTTTTCTCTCTCTGGCTTTGACTTTCACAGCAATACAAAAGTCCTGAACCTCTACGGAAACAGAAGCATCATGACTAGAAGTAGAATTGAACCTTCTTAGGATCTGGTTTATTTATGGCAACATCTTAAATGAGAGGCTAGTTGGACGATGCTTGTTCACGGTGCGAGTCGAAGCTGTTGTGTGTTAGTTCGTCACTGAGACGAGCTCTCTCCAGGACGACTTGTCTTACAAGCAGCTGACTGGGACACGTGACTGCCACCACTCATTCAGCAGCTCATGGTCTTTATGTTTCAATACCATTTCATTTATTATGGATATTTATAATTTGCTCAGCACGATACGAGTCCATTGGTTACCGGCTGTGTCCTCATGAATACTTGGGAGGCAGTTAGTCAAACGGAAAAAAATCTTTTTTACAGTTTTCAAAACACAGAAATATGGATGTCACAATACCAGAAGTGTTGTTCCAACACCAGTGAAGTTCCAACATTCTCGATACCCAATCTGACACCACGTTTTAAAAATATAGGTTATTAGATCACCGGGTTATTAGAGTTATGGGTTATTAGATCACCGGGTTACTAGAGTTATGGGTTATTAGATCACCGGGTTACTAGAGTTATGGGTTATTAGATCACCGGGTTATTAGAGTTATGGGTTATTAGATCATCGGGTTACTAGAGTTATGGGTTATTAGATCACCGGGTTACTAGAGTTATGGGTTATTAGATCACCGGGTTATTAGAGTTATGGGTTATTAGATCACCGGGTTACTAGAGTTATGGGTTATTAGATCATCGGGTTACTAGAGTTATGGGTTATTAGATCACCGGGTTACTAGAGTTATGGGTTATTAGATCACCGGGTTATTAGAGTTATGGGTTATTAGATCATCGGGTTACTAGAGTTATGGGTTATTAGATCACCGGGTTATTAGAGTTATGGGTTATTAGATCACCGGGTTACTAGAGTTATGGGTTATTAGATCACCGGGTTATTAGAGTTATGGGTTATTAGATCACCGGGTTACTAGAGTTATGGGTTATTAGATCACCGGGTTATTAGAGTTATGGGTTATTAGATCACCGGGTTACTAGAGTTATGGGTTATTAGATCACCGGGTTACTAGAGTTATGGGTTATTAGATCCATGGGGACACTTTGAAACATTCTTTCTGGGACTGTCACGGGAGTTCACGGGTAGGACCCAAATGCAAGACCACAGGAGACAGAAGTTAATGGAAACAGGTTTTATTTAGCCTGACTAAAGACAGGAAGGTGTGGAGCCCGTGGTCCGACACCCGAGTAGGCAGATCGACGTGTGAGTCCCGTGGCTCGACACCGGAGAACTGGCAGCTTAACGGCGTGTGTAGTCCGTGTAACACAAGGAGGGCAGAGGATGCCATGGGGTTGAAGCGGGTGAAAGACGGTACGACCTCACAACCCCAGACTGCAGGACCAGAGTTTATATAGTGACAGGAGACTCATTAGTGGGCCCTGAGTCTGGTGTGTCAGGCTGCAGGAGGTGATCGGCTGGAGTGTCCTCAGCTGTGCACAATCAAGGGCGTGGCCATGGGAGGTGTCTGGAGGCAGAGGATAACACAGAGCACATGGCACACAATAACAAACAGGGGAATGACAGGAAACATGAGGAGAGGAGATCAGGGAAACAGGGGAAACACACAACGGGTCAGACCGGGATCCTGGATCCTGACAGGGACCCTCAAATAACAAACTCAAGCCGCGGTTACTCGTGGTCAGACTCGTTGGTGAAACACTTAGCGGAGGCGTTTAGTTGCTTTGACGTAACCAACACGTTCATAACGTTCAATTAGCGGCTGTATTTCGTGGTGGAAGCATTATGAGTTTTCTGAGTTACTTTCTAACCGCGGGAGAAAAACACACCCACGTTGTGGCTTTGCTCACAGTCGGCTACCTGCTCCTGTTTACTACAGCGAGGTGAAGAAGAGTTGGCTTTCAAAAGTGAACTACAGTCAATGAGACACGGTCTGCTAGAGCCCTGACGTCCCGCCCTCTGTTGCTGAACAGAGCTCTGTTTGCGTTTTTATTTAGAGTTTATTAATATTGAATGTGTCGCGTGTCTAAAAGGCACCAACTTCGAGAAGGCGCCCCCTTGAGTCCCCAGCAATACACCCGGCAAGTGTGAAGAACATCCGATGAGCAGTCCTTGAGATATGCGACGGACACACACACACACACACACACACACACACACACAGATGCCTTGCTTCATATTCAGAAGATTCTATTCAACAACGTGTTTCAATAACCTTCAATAAGTGTGAAAGATGAGCAGATTGTCATGACATCAGTTGAGAGGGAACACGCTGCCCAACTGTTGTTTGTGTTGTGCCCTGAGGCCTCATCAGACTGCAGTGATGCATTATGGGAATGCTCTGAATGCAATGCACAGAGCTTTATTTCTTCCTTTCCTTTTGTTCTGCTCTCGTAACCAACACTCTGCAGTCGGGTCCTGCACACAAATGGGTTGTTGCAGATGAAGCAGCTGCCCGTAGCCGTCCTCCTGTCACTGAGCCAGACATGAGATCAGCATGAGGACGTCGCAGCGCGCCTCTGAGCAGGGCAGGATCCAATCTAGACCATTCCATTCCACTAACTAATCGCATCAGAAGTCCGTGGTTATTCCTCACTCGAATGCATCAACCGCTTCTCAGCACACGTCCTAATAAAGGATGCACGATGGCTCGGCACTGCGGGAGGTGAGGCTTGGCACGATGCGGCTCAGGCTTTGCTTCAGAGGCAAACGTGGAAGTGTTGCTGCTGCGGCCGTCCAGAGACGTTTCACACTTTCTGACACCATTGTAGGACAGCAATGAGGGTTTGACGCGCAGTTAAAGATGAAATATGACAGAAGAGAGGTGACCCGAGCAGGCTGCCGGTCGATGGATCCAAACAGCGCAGATGGAGTTGTCCTTGGCGGACGGCTGCATTTACGGGATTCAAATGGAGAACTACAACGCGCATATGATGGAAATATTTACAGGCAAAATAGCTGCAGAGAAGGTGGCACAAAAGAAGATGAAGTCAGAGCGTCATGCAGAATCATACATGTTGAATGTAGACTGAGCTAAACCAGATGACACACAGCGGGCAGCACAGAGCTCAGAGTCTATTCTAGCAATGTTATTCGCTGCAATAAGAGCTGCTCCAACAATGAAGTTACCCATAACGCATGACCATTAGTACATCTATGAATAAATGGGGCTGAGGAGCGCCCTTTGTTCATGATATCGACAGCGGCCTCATTATCACAAAACAGGATTTGTTTCTTTGACAGAAGACAAGCTGCAACAATTGGGCATGTTTCCATCAGAGCAACAGAAGAAGTGTGAGCTGGCAAAGATGACAGTTCTTCTGGCCGTACGTCGGCAAACCACTGTCTGTAGATAACTCAATATATATATCGTGAGTGAAGATTTACATCCTCAGTATAAAAGAATGAGATGCCACCAGACCCGGAGAAAAGCGCCGCTGACAAAGTATCACATGTGTTAGTGTTGCTGCGACAACCAAAGGTGAGCCTAACCAGGAAATACATTTCATCTCTGCCTTCAACATTTAACATATCTGATGTCTGTGATATCTGCCCTGGCTAGCCACGCCCCTCTACCGGCTTTCTTAATAAACCTGATGGGTTCGGGTTCGGCACAAAACGGGGAATATGGTGCCAAAGGAACGAGACTGTTGATTGTTGATCGTGGTCATTGTACGGGGCAGATAAATCGATGGTTAGGCGCTATGTCCCAGAATACTTACGGGTAGCTCCACCGATATACTAATGTGAGTCATTGAAAACAGGGGATATAACAAATGGACCCAAGATGAATCCTTTCTTAGCCTCTGTCCAGTAATGCATCAATATGAACTTTTATGAGAACCAAGTCAAACCAGCTGTGAACCTTGAACCAGTCCTGTGATCAGATAATTCACAGAACAGCAGGTCGGATGTTTCTTTAAAGCCTTCTCCAGCTCGGAGACGCTGACCTGAATAAATGGCTTTATTTTTACTTTCATAAACTTCACATGAAGTCGCTATCCTTCAGCATCACAGACACATCTCCATGATCCACAACAGCTCTGAAGACAGCTCTGAAGACTTGCTGAGGGTGCCACGCTGGACTCCATGGCTTGGATTGTGGAGTTAACTTTGGCTTATCCTGGTCGGTGGAGCCGGCTGCTGGGGCTTGGAATGCAACGGGAGCAGCGTTTCCTTTTGACAGCAACTTTCCCGGGGACAGAGGAGTTGGAAGGATCTGTAGTTTGATACGGATGATTTTCCATGAAAAATAGTTTTGGAATAAGGCTTCCAGGAGGCTGGGCACTGGCCATTCGCTCACGCTGGGGTGTATTTGAATAGTTATCAGCCAGACGAGAGCTCGGACGCCATCAGCTCACGTGGCTGTGACTGTGAGCTGAGCTGAACTAACGCGATGCTCAATTTGGTGTTAGAAGTGAGGAAGACATCTTTTTTTCGGAACAGAGAAAGTTTATTACTGTCCACATGCGCTCAAATGTTCAAGTATGTATGTACATTAATAACCGAAGGACCTGCGTCCTGGTCTGACACGTTGAAATTCTGAAGATCTTATCTCAACTCCAAGATCAAAGAAAGACATTAAAACTGTCTAATGGCTGCATGTTTCCGTCCCTTCATGAAAGACATGTTTCTGTGAAACACAAACTGACAGCCCTTTGATATGCCACCGTCCTCCTGCTCTGCTCTCATAAACATGATATACATCTTAAACACTCTCGTTGCCAGAAGAGCGATAGAGCCCGGGAGTCAAAGAGCCAATCAGCAGTGTTTACTCATGCCTTGATGAGCTGAGCTTTTCCTCTCAGCTAAAGATGGAACATGTGCTTCTAATGAAAGCGGCGTGAAGAACAGAAGCTGTTTTTTCTTCTCCTGCGAGTATTTGAGTCCTGCCAGCGCTCGTCTTTAGACATTCCTGTAACTTGTTGTTCAAGCCCTGCAGTCATTGGCCGGCTCCCAGAGAGCTGATCTGGGAACGCACGGGCAACAACACAAGATAAAATGAACACGTGAACACACGCAGCAGCATGAATATCCTCACACACTCCTACACACACATGAAGTTCCCCCCCAGCGCACAGATGGGATCACATTCATTCCAAAGTTACGTGCAGCACTTGCGAGAAAGTGTCACCGACACTGCAGCAGGATTGATGATAGAACATTAAAACAAATGGCGGTACTTTTCTCACCGTAGAGGAGGTAACTTCAGCCCTCAGCTGGCGGGATAACACCGTGTATAATTTATGGATATGGAATAATCAGCTCCTGTGGAGTCAGCACCAGGGGCTGATAAAAGAGGCTTTCCAATGGAATGCCCAGACACAACGCGAGCGACCTGAAGTGTGTGAATCAGCATGCTCATACACGGACACAAGTTTCCACACGCTTAAATATTACACACGCAACTAAAGACAGATGGACTGGTGGCAACGTGAACTGAGATTATCCGTCTCTCTCTCTGGGCTGTGGGGGTATTTTTAGACACAGTGAATATGGCTATTTAGTCGTCAGCCGTTCCTCAAGCCTGCTGTGTGTGTGTTAGCGCGTTGGTAAATCATCTGCGCAACTCTGCAAGAAAGATTATGAAAGATGAGGACCGGCCGAGAGTGAAGAGGACGTGAGGCAGATCAAGAGGAGCAGAGGAACGAGACTCACAGGGGAGCGAGAGCAACACCAACCTTTCCTTCTGCCAGAGAAGAGGAATGCATCGACGCGCAGCGCTCTGGAGTTGATGCCGTCCAGGCTGCATGAAGACGAGTGGAATGTTCCACAGAGGGGAGTGAGTGTGATGGGTTGGGCCACAGATGAACAGTACCTGGCACCCCACTGCTCAACATGTAACTGTGCTCCAGTGAACTCTACCCCACCTGCTGTTGCTCTCTTTGTTCATTCTACTGCTTGTATCAGCTTGACTCCTACAAAATTTAATGACAATTTCTTTCAAACATGATTTTGAAATGACGTCCTGTTTTCAAAGTCTGCTACAGATGAAACATGCTTCCAACTAACTCTGATTGGAGCTATTACTAATGCAGATGTGAGCAGAGGTGAGGCGGGTTCAGCAAACACAGGACTTTCACCCGGGAAACCGCTGCTCGTGTCCTGTGTGAAACCAAGTCCGTTCTTACTGTACTTTACTGACACAATTGTTATTTTATGTATCAAACTCACGTGTTTTAATCCAAACCACGATATTTTCCTGAACCTAACAAATGGGTTTTGTTCCATAAGTAAATCTACGTTGGAAGTTTATTTTGAAAAGGCACTGCATGCAAAGAAAGGAGTCGCTAAAGGGGAACGTAGAGCGTCAACGTTCGAAGCGAAGGGCCACTGACCAAGCGGCACACACGAAATCCCCAACTGACCAAAAACATACGTCTTGAAATCTGCAAGTCAGCAATCTAAACACGGACTCGTGAGGTTTTTCCGCCCAACAACCGGTTCACATATGACTGTGCTCCCGCGTCCTCTGAGAGGAGCTCACAGTATCCGTGAAGTCGTTGGCAGCTACTGCATCCCTGGAAACCTCCTCCGTGATCCGACCCGAAGGATTCAACCTGCGTCACCGTCTCCCTGACGTCACACTCAAACACACCACGTACAAAAGGAAATACACATCGCCATCACACACACGCACATTCCTCCATCCGTGCACACACACACACACACACACACAAACCTGAACCCCAACACCTCCTCTGCTTCTTCCCATTGCTCCCTTTGTTCGTTCTCTCATCACTCCCGGATTGGTCGTTCCTCTGAGTACATCTGTAATAGACAATAAGACGGCAGAAAAAGACAAAGAGAGGACAGCGATGAAAGAGAAACAATCTGTCCCAAACGAATGAAAGGAGCGGGAGGGTACAAGTAAAGGTTTAATACTTCAATCGGAGGACTGCTTAATGAGGAGAAGGGAGAGGACGGGGAAAAGAGAGGATTTACTTTCTTTTCTGTCTTTAAAAAGTTCATTAAACCACAAGCGGCATAGTCTCGGTACATATTCCAGTGACATATAAAGCCAAACTTGTCGGGGAAAAGACAGATGTTAAACACTGACAGCACTTTGTTCTCTCTAACTGGTGTCATGTCACCGTCAGCTGTCCCCTCTCTCTTTTTTATCAATCAAACCAGTGTTCTAAAAAACGAGTCACATGATCTGCTAGTATAATTTACATAAATATGACTAAAGATGGAAGATTGTTTGTTTTGATAACTTTTATTGGACATAAAAAATGTTACATTTTGCATTTCTGTGACGCTCTCCAAAGTGACGACCATCACCTCTCTGGAATAAAAGGTTTCCATGAATCTTTCCAAGCTGTAGAAAGCTTTACTCGCGTGCTCTAGAAAGTGAAAAAGCCCCTCAACAGCGTCGGCACTTGTGATTATGTGAAAGTGTTGCATCGAGCAAAATCATTCACAGGAAGGAAATGTGAAATGTGAAATGAGGGAAACGGTGGCGGGAACTCGAACCGCTTGTTAAAACAGCAGAAGAGCTTCAAATGACCTTAAGCAGGACTGACTCATGTTTTGTGTGCACCTCATTACCCGAAAAAAACCATTTTCAGTCATTTACACACAGCAGCACATTCCGTCTGAAGCCGACATACGCAGTCCATTACTACAAAGAAATCACTTCCTCGGTGGGAGCCGAAGGGACAATAAACTTGAATTGCTGCTTATATTCCGGGCTCCTCGCACACGTTCCTGCCGAGGACGACCCGAGGGGGACTCCTCGTCTCAGTCTCACGTCCGTCCTCACATTTAGCTCTTTGTGTGCACACGGGTTTGTGTCTCGGAGGATAGAGGATTGTTTTTGCCGTTTGTGGTCATGATGTGTGTGTTTGTCTGTCTCAATGTGAAATCTGTGCATGCTATTGGCTGCATATGCACATGTGCAGCAGCGACAGAGCGCAGAGCGGCTGCTCTGTCGCTCTGTCAATGGGAGAGATTATTCGCTCATTGATCCGCTCCAACGAACCAATCAATTCATTTCTTTGGTGTTCTAATATATCCTGCATCAGGTCGAACAGTGTCATGTCCTTAACTACACACACACTGAATAACCAACGTCTCTACACACTGAGACATCAACTATTTACTGTGTGGTGATTTTATTTCAATGTTCTTCATGTTGGAATTATTGTTATTATGAGCCAGAGTAACTGTATTGTAATTGTACTTTTTTTCAATTGTATACCTTTAATCAGTTTTATAGTAAAATGCCTGAATGGAGTTTATGAATACTAGTGGTGAGGGAGTAGTGTCACAGGGCTCAATAGCATTAAGCATGCTAGTGCAGCCTGGTTCATCACTCAGAGTCTCATATCCACGGCTATGAATAGAAGAATGGGCGATTGCTTTAGCCCTGTTTGAATCGGTAGGCAGTAGCTAGCTAAACGCTGCGGGGAGAGTCTGTAGCGTGTGTGCTGCTGTTGGTTTTCCTGCTAAGCTAGTTTAGCATAGCGTGTAGAATGTTGTTCTTCCGTGGTGGGCGTGTCAGGCAGCACGTTGTCTGTTACGTTGGCAGGTTGAGCGCAGTGGCTCCACCGAGAGAACATTATATTTCCCACAATTTAAGCTTCTGCATTTTCCAAATCGAATAGTATTATTCAAACGTATTGTTCGGTTTGTAATCCGTATTGAACCGTGAGCCTCGTACCGAACGGACCAATAGGAATACGTGTATTGTTACACCCCTACTAGTTATGTAATGCTTTACTGTCATCATTGTAGTTAAATATCAAGTCAAATCTAAGCAAATGTATCCCAGGATTTTTGTATACAATCAACTTTATCCACGTTAGACTCCACTGCTGCACAATAACAGCAAACACACACACTCAGACACACACACACACACACACACACTCAGACACAGCTTGCTTGCTAACACTGGCTTCTTGGTCAACAAAGACGCTCCAGCTGTGTGTGAGAAAGAGTGACAGTGTTTGAGTATTTTTTGTTACATTACATATTAGTGTGTTTGTTGTGTGCTCCTCCACATGAACATTTTTCCGACTGTGTGTGAGACAGAGAGCTTATCCTTCTTTACAAAGAGTGACCAGCTGTGTTGACAGAAGATGCTGATTCCCCCCCCCCTCCTGTTTAGCCTCTCACACACATTCATGCACACACACACACACACACACACACACACACACACATTTACAAACACAAGCATCCGCATAGACTAACAGCCACACAAACATGCACAAAGCACCAGCTCGCTCAAGCACCTACACACACACACACACACACACATCAAACACACACACACATCAAACACACACAAACACTTTCACCAAGACTTACAGGCAATGAATCTTGTCAGTTTTAATAAATAGTTACATCTTTCAAGCTGCTGATGTCGCAGAGAGAGAGAGAGAGAGAGAGAGAGAGAGAGAGAGAGAGAGAGAGAGAGAGAGAGAGAGACAGGGAGAGAGAGAGACAGGGAGAGAGAGAGAGACAGGGAGAGAGAGAGAGAGAGAGAGAGAGAGAGAGAGAGAGAGACAGGGAGAGAGAGAGAGAGACAGGGAGAGAGAGAGAGACAGGGAGAGAGAGAGAGAGAGAGAGAGAGAGAGATGCCGTCCTGCTGAACAATCTTAAATCAAACTGAACATTGACTTCTCAAGAGAGAAAGATGTACATAGAGGGCAATAATCTGGTCATGGATGCAACACTTTATAGGATAATATTGTGTGTGTGTGTATGTGTGTGTGTGTATGTGTGTGTGTTTGTGTTTGAGAGAGAAAAAAGTCACGAAAAGAAGAATTTCTGTGTGCATGCAAGATGACTCAGAGAAGAAATAAGAAAAGACTCACAAATCAGGTGCGATTGTGTGATACGGTGTGTTTATGCGTGTGTGTGCAACTACCTTTCTTTCCAACAGTGGACTTCGACAGAAGCAACATTAACAAGCAATTATGGATCAATATGAGCAAATTAGCACAGCACATGATCACGTCACAACAGAATGCGGTCGAGGTGAGATTTAAAACCTGCCTACGACTGAGGAACGCTTTTCTCTCCCGACTCCAAAGCAGTTACTACGAGCAAGCACACAATAAGATAAATCCCACAGTGTGTCCTCACCGTAACCATTCCACACGGTCACATGTCCAATAAAACGAAAGTAAAATAATGTAACATCATAAATACATTTTATATCATCAAAGACTAAATAAAGTAGATTTGGTTGCTGATACTGCAGTCTTTGAGATTACTGTATGCAGCCAAGTTGCTTCAGGTTTTGCAGGCAAAACATTCATTTTTACCTAAAGTGGTCATGAATATCTTCACAATATTTAAATCACGGAGAAATGTTTAATGTTTTCCAGAAACTGGTTCACACTTGGTTGGAGTAGTACATAGTCCACTGTTGGTACTGTAGGAATGTATGTGTGTGAGATATACATAGATATGTATATATACACATATATATATACATATATATAAGAGCTTCAAACCTTGAGTACATTTTGACTGGACATCACTTCATCTCTGGAGGTTCAGGACTCGTTTTTAGGGCGAAACTTAGAATTAATTTTAGGTTTAGGGATAAAGGTAAATGAATGCTTTTTCATCAATAAAGGTCCTCACAAGTATAACAGTACAAACAGTGTGTGTGTGTGTGTGTGTGTGTTTAGTCGACGTAAGCAGCCCACAGCTCGCTGAGTTACCATGGTGACCGGTTGGCTGTGTTGTAGAGTGGCTGGGCACACTTCTGGACTTCTTTCTGTCCGTCGGCCTGTCTCCGTCTCTCTCTCTCACACACACACACACACACACACACACACACACACACACACACACACACACACACACACACACACACACAAGAACAAAGCAGCTTGAGGAAATGAGATTTGTTCCGGGGGCCGAGATAGAGTGACACAGAGAGAGAGAGAGTGAGAGAGACGGTCAACATGCACATTATCTCTCTCTGTCTCTCTCTCTCTCTCTGTCTCTCTCTCTCTTCTTTGTGTGTCTTGATTCACACACGTTCATACGAGATGCACAACCCATGTCACGAAAAAACAGACATTTTTCAACGTGCAGGATTTGAACAAGCACATCGACTTAAAGCACATTTCCATTCTTAGCAGTGAGATGTGATGAGGGAGAGAAGACACAAATCAACTCTGGCATCTCATTGAGCAGCTATATGGCCGCAGTGCCTTGCTCAAGGTAAAAAAATGACAATGTAAAAAATGGACCTACACTTTGTGAAAAAAGTACAAAAAAAAACAGGTTAAGAAAAATGGCCCAATAAATCAGACAACACATAAGACAGGTTAATAGAAGATATGCTCACTTAAACACACTTCTTCTGTGAATTACCTTCCTCCTTTTTTCCACTCCACAAGCTCCCACTCAACTTGTCTTTCCAGAGTGTTCGTCTCTCTCCCGTTTTTTTTTTTTGCTGCCGCTCTGAATAAATAAATGCTAAATCAAACCCTCTCTCGATGTGTTAATTCAAAGCACTGAGAGCCAGAGTGAATTTAAAGGCAAGCCAAGGAGGCAGAGACTTTCTCACGGATCCATTCTCGAGGCAAGTAAACATCATAACCCGCTGAAAAGAGAGAGACACGTGATGTGAAATTCTTAAAAGAAATCGGCAAACAATCACATAAAAGTCAGAGGGTCGGAATATTTCACTCGCGTAGAAAAATAAGTCGATCAGGGTTTGCAAACTGAAACACACGTGTCCTTAAACACAGGTATGAAATTATCCCCAACCTACACACACACATACATTAAACATGTGCCGATCAGCACGACATCTTTGCCATGACGTAACAGTCAAACGGGAGCATGAGAAGAACTTGCACACAAGCATGTTGATAGAGACGCATCAAGCACACACCAACACACACCAGAGATCAGCAAAATAAGCATGGACTCTTTGACAACTCTCCCAGAGAAGATGCTCTGGAAACTAAAGGCCTTGACGAGAGATAGAGAGAGCGTTTATACTTATACATGTGGAGTGTAAATAGAGACACAGAGACACGTCAAAGAGACTCAAAATGGCTACGAAAAGGAGCAAAGCAACCACAAAGATACGCAAAACGACAAGGAGACAAAAAAGAAACTACAAAGAGATGCAAAATGACGACTAAGAGCAATGACAAAAAAACCCATAAAAAAGCAACCACAGACAAAAAATAACAAGACGACAAAAACAATTACCAAGTGACATAAAACAGCTACAAAGTGACAGAAAATTGTTCAAAGAGACTCAAAACCACAGAGATGCGTTACAACTACAGAGAGACACAAGACACCAACAGAAGGAGGCGGAACAACTCTACAGCCTGTCTTGCTCCTATGCAGGAGAGGCGAGGGGCCCCATGCATGTCTGTGCCCAGGAGCCATTTGTTTGTCTCATAATCCGCCCACGTATGTACTGTGTATTGACCACTAGAAAAGAGAGGGCAAGAAAATGAAAAAACAACAACTTACATTTAGTACATTGTAACGCACTTGGGGCCAAGTTTCTGCCATATGTGAAGAGACAGACTAAAAAGAGACGGATGCAGACAAAGAGAATACACAAAGATAACGAACAGGACAAATGTAGAGAAGAAGAAATAGAGAGGGAGAATTGCCTGTTGTGTATTTTTTCGTGGTTATCCATCGGAGATATTGTGTTTAACAAAACACAGCGACCCAGAATCGATGAGCTGACATTTCCAAAGCTAACACCGTATACACACACACACACACACACACACACATGCACACACCTATTGGTTGATACCTTCTGCTTCAATTCATTCATTACTGAATTTACCATTCACAGAGCATGAAGCATACTGGTCTGATGTTAACGTCTAACCTTTAAAATGAAATACAATTAAAAACTATATAAGACAAACAGAAAGAAGAGCAAGAAACTGTAAAAAAAAAAAAGCCCAGAAGGAATTAGCCTTCTGGGCAGAGCTGCCACCATTGGCTCTCGATATGCAACTGATTGTTTATAGATCTGTCCCAGCACTAAGCTCTTTGTGGTCTGGGTCCAAAATACTGAGAGAGAGAGAGAGAGAGAGAGAGAGAGATGGATGAAGGATGAAGTGAATAAAGAAGGCGGGAGGATGAGACAGTGTAAGGAATGAGATAAAAGCAGTGGATTAGCCGTGGAGCGACGGAGGGAGAGAGGGGGCAAGATAAACGGACAGGTTGAAAGGGGGAAGTAACAGAGATGAGAGCAATAAGCATTTTGAACTGTAATGTCATCACTGACATTTCTATTCTGAGGACTTCAGTTGTGTTGCAATATATTTCCTCAGTGTTTTTGGAAAGTGTAGTAAAGATGAAAGAAGTGCCATGAAGCAAATGGAGAATTACACTAGCATGTTATGTTTAGCCATATTGCCCTGGAGACATTTTCTATCTCCAACACAGAGGCCATTGAGTAAGCAGCTTCCACAACGACGTTTACTGTTAATCGCAAACTGTATCATACAGAATCAGTCTCCCGTAGCTTAAAGAAACAACATTTAAGTTGCTAATTGACAGTTGTAATCTCAGGCAGGACAGACGATAGAATGCATCAGTAACCTCGATCACTCGACTCTTCTCAAATAGCAAGAAATACGAGACTCAACTGAACTCACGAGGACCTTCACTTTCAAGTGGATTTGTTACAAAGAGTGAATTGTCCTGGCAGGATACAAACCCGACAACAAAACTGTGATGACGGGCGGATGCCAGGAAGCTATTACTGTAAATTGATGTGGCTTGGAGAAGAGACTTGCTGTTGGCACAACACTGGTGAGAACAGGAGTGGAGGAGGGCTACCAGAGCTGAGCCAAGGAAGCAGACAGGCACACACACACCCTCAGCATCCAGAGTCTTGGCTTGGGTGAGACAGTACTTCCTTTTGCAACTGTTGTGCAGCTCCTGCTTGGCTCCAAGTACCTCTGTGAGATTATGTTGTACAGAGGGGAGGGGCCAGTGGTTTCATGTAAGTCACACACACACACACACACACACTGGGGAAATATTGAAAGAAAAATAGAGGAAATATGGATGCGCATAGATGTAACAGATGGAGCACTATTCAATCACAGTAAGCATGATCCACAGAGAGCTGTGGGTTTGTGGGGGTCATACAGGATCGTGGATATGGTGAAAGATCAGCGACGTCACTGACGCAGCATTCATTATCAGCTGCTTGGCTCTTCCCTCCTCGTGTTTCACTTCGATACTCTCTTACTTGACGCATATTATGGAGATGAAGGTTTGTTGTCGCTGCTGTGTTGGCAGCCTCGGTGTCCAGAGCGGATATCGCGTTTCAAGCCAAAGCATTACGGGTCCATAACTCACAATGTGGAAAAGGGATTGGCTGCGACGTCCAAAACCCTTGGGTTCAGTTCGGACGAGGGGTACAGCTGCGCTCATTCATTTTCTCCTCATAGAATGGACGTATGTGGCTTAGGGTTGCAAGAAGAAGAGCCAGGGTTGGAGGACAAAGTAGGGCGACAATGGAAAAAGAATAAATCTATGAGGAGACAATAGAGATGAAGAGTGTTTGGTCAAATTGATACATACCGAACTAGAGTTAACAATCACACATTTTGAGAGGTAATTCATGAAGTGGATATATGGCCCACTCTCACCATGGCAAGACATGACTATTCCTGAACGAGTGATATCACATAGGACGGGTCAAACACCGGACCTGTAACCGGGAGAACAATGTTCAAGACCGGTGTCCCAAAGTGGTGTTGTTTCCTTTTTAAAGTTAAGATAGTGAACCTTCTTTTCTGTTCCGTGTTTTACTGACTTACTTCTTTCCTGTGATGTTTTTCCTGAACCTAACTAAGTGGTTTTGTAGCCTCAACCTAACTGCGGCCGTTGGTTTCCCAAAATGACACGGTGGTAAAGCCTAAAAGGTGTCATAATGACACACAGAAATGTGCTATTTGTTGTACCCGTGCGTATAAGAATTCATTGTCCTATGCATTGAATGTGTTGTAACTCTGTCATGTTGTTCATTCTGTACACATGACATCATTGCACTTCTGTCCATCCTGGGAGAGGGATCCTCCTCTGTTGCTCTCCCACAGGTCTCTCTCTCTTTTCTCCCCGTTAAAGGGTTTTTGGGGAGTTCTTCCTGTTCCGATGTGAGGCTTCTGGGACAGAGGATGTCGCGTGTGTACAGATTGTAAAACCCTCTGAGACAAATTTTTTATTTGTGATTTTGGGCTCGACACAAATAAATTGAATTGAAGAATGTAGTTTCACTTTTGAAGTATGGGCCATGATGGGGATGGTCTCACCAACTCAGCACACCAGAACCTTTGGTTTACCTGCACACCGTTATACTTTACAAAACAAGACCTTGAGCGAGACGCTGAACCCCAAATGTCTTCTGGTGGGAAGGCAACGCCATCGATGTGTGAATTTGTGAATTTCAAATTATGAACCACTTTGTCCGTCAAAGGTAGAAAAGTGTAAGTGCAGTTTTTTTTCCCCTTAATACTAAAAGCCGACGTCTTCAGTGGATCTGTAACAGTTTGGGGTCGTAAAGTTTGCCCTGACGTGTGAAACAGGAAGGTTCAAGTCAAACAAAACTACTTTGGAATTGCGTGAGAGAGAGAGAGAACCAAAGTCTTGTGCTACTGGCAGCCGCAAAGGCCTGGACCTCTGCAGCGGACATAGCAATGTGGCTACGACACTCCCAGTAATAGGACTGTATTCAAACCATCCAGCTGTTCAGAGCTGCCTCTGAACTGCATAGGAATAATACTATTTAAATGTCCACAGGCATGTTTCCAATGGCTGCATTTGAGCCAATTAGTAGCCCTGACATGGTTTAAAAACAGACAACTGAGCTAAGATTTAACTGCATTGAAATTCACTGCGTCGTCCCTTAAATCCTCGCCTTTGAAAGGCGCCGTGGGTGTGAGCAGAGCAAGTGGAGATGGAGAGATGTGTGCTGACATGTGCTCGGGGCAATGAAGTGTCGATCACTTACAGTGCAGTACAAAGAGGGCAGGATCTTCAGTAGATGAGTAAAGCTGAATTGGGAGAAGCTGGGGTGTTCTGACTGACAGCGTGACAGCTGTTAAACCTGCACGACCGCTAACAATGCAGCCAGAGTCCCGTGCCTCTGGCAGCACGGAGCTCTGGGATGGGATTTCAGTTGTGGCTTATGGTGATCGTGGTAATGCACGGCATGAGAACCAGCTCGACGATGCAGCTGTCAGATAAAATGTATTCCATGTGAAAATATTCAAACAAGTGTTACAAGCAAATCAGGCTTCAGGTTGGTGAAATGAAAGTCTCTAAAACAGCGGCGCCAGCGAGAGCTTGGAAGTGGGAGGGCATCCAGTTTTGGATGAAAAGAAATGGTGTACATTTCAAAGCTAAATGCATCAATTCTAGTGTGCTTTCATAGGAATATCAAGACTTTGTGCGATAGATATAAATGGTGATGTCACTGCAAAAAGTCGCACCTATACATGGTAAACGAGACGGGGTCCGGGTTTCAAGACGAGTCCGTTTTCGCCAGTGTTGCAGACCCACAAGGCACTGAAGACAGTCGGCCCCGTCGCTCTCTGCGGGCCGCGAGACATCTTCAACCCCGGCCTTTCCGAACCGGCCGAGTATTAATGCATCGTGTGCATTATTAATGCATCGGCCGGCCAATACCAGAAAATAGATCCCGCATGGAGTTCCTCCCACAGTGCTAGCTCTATTCCAGCCTCAATGCTCTGAAATCAGCAAGATTGATGCAAATATCTATATTTAACATGCAGATTTGATCATAGTTTGAATTGTATCCTGATTTGGATCATGGAATGGAAAAATTATGATTATTTTACATAATATCAAAACAGCATCCAGGTCTGGATTCAACATCTCAGCTCAATTCTGTACGTTTGCACTTGCTGAGACCAGCCTGTCTCAGGAGATGATCTACATTTTACAATTCGTGCTTTGTTCCCCAGATTTTGAATACTGTGTTGACGGATTGCAAAGGCAAGCTTCCTATTTCCTGCCAAATTTGAACAGACACAGCTGCGTACCTCCTGCC
The DNA here is from genome assembly GCF_949748355.1 of Melanostigma gelatinosum. NCBI lineage: Eukaryota > Metazoa > Chordata > Actinopteri > Perciformes > Zoarcidae > Melanostigma > Melanostigma gelatinosum. The sequence continues at coordinate 1,825,904 of NC_136636.1, forward strand.
CACATGCCCCTGCTGCTGCACACCCAAAGAGCATTTAGTCTGAGATTGCTACCGGTGAAGATAATCACACCTCGGTTTTTTTGGTGATGGAGCGTTTTCAGGAAAAGCTGTTGAATTTGAACAGCATGATCAGGTCACTGGAGGAAGCCTGTAAAGCACTCATGTACAACAAATCCAATATCACCGTCCATCCTGCTGAGACGACTACACACCAGTGTTTTCAATACAATCATTATGTGACGCTCTTGTAAGGAAAGCAAATAATACCTCACACTGCTGTTCTGCATCCTTTTCCCCCAAGTTCTAAAATATTTCTTTGGTTATTTTGTCGGTGCTTGTTAAGACAACTGATCTCTCTGACAGCTCTCTCTCTCTCACTGTCTCTGGTCTGTCACGCCCCTCTCTGAGCCACCCACACCTGGACCTCATTGGATTGTCAGTGGAGCGCTATGTCAACCCCCAAAACCAAGTTGGTCAATCAATTAACTTTAATGAAGCTTTGCGATTTGTTATGCTTCCCATTTTCCTGTTTAATGGCCAGTCAGGGTAATAAGCGTTGATTCTGTACACCAATACAAGTTCACATTTTCTACTAAGTGTGGTCTTTTTGGAGATCCCAACACCTTATATTTGCTTTAATTCATGTTCGCTGGTTTATATTTGTTCATCATTTTCCTGTAAATGATGGTCATCAATTGTTAGACCTTTCGTTTTGGGTAAACTCTGTCATGTTACTCCTCGTGTACCCCGAGATTAATCAAAGGTCATAAACCTTTAGTTTCTGTCTCTTCTGGGCCTGTACTACAGCACAAGTTCAACATACCCATGGTATTTTTTGGTTATCTGGTTTAACTAACTCAAACAACCGCGATCCCCTAAGTGGTCCTTCAACATTGGTCATCAACTCCGTAAGTAAACTGAGTTTCTCAATGGAGGTGTTGGAGAGATGGAAATGTTTGTTATGCGTTGGAGACGATCCTACGCAGCCACCACTTGAATCTAACTCTACAAAATGATAAAACTAATCGTGTCGCCTAATCTTCACTCAATCAAATTTGAACGTCAATGTTCTGAATGAGGCTTCTAACTATTTGTTACAGCCATACTATAAGATATGAAGGTCTACTTACCGCTGTCAATGAGTACAGCATGTCTGTTCTTGATTTGTGCCCAAGTCCATTCCACACTGTCAGTTTGATTATGATCATAACATTGTTATTTCATCTGGAAAGTTTGACTCTATTCCTGGAAATGTGCCCAGATTTCTGCCTGTCATTTCTGTGTCTCTCCCCTTTGGCAGTTGTGCTCCATGTCCTCCCTGTTGTCTGACACGCTTCACTGTTTAGTGGCGTTCTGGCAAAAAAAAATGCAACTCTCCCACATCTCAGTTGTCAGCTCAATTATCTATATTATTCAAATTATCTATATTATTCAAAACATCTCCACCAACACGGACATACAGCTACTCGGCAGGTTCGTTTAAAGTCCTGGTGGAGAATTCTGTGAAAGTGGAAGTTAAATTAAAATAATTAGCCTCACACACACAAATAAGGCCAGAAAAACACACACACACACACACACACACACACACACGCGCGCACAAAGACAAATCGAAGCACGAGGAAATCAAGAGTGTGTAAAAACCCAACTCAAGTGTAGCATTTGAAAGGCCAAGTGCCCTGAATAATGTAGCAGCCCTTTTCCCTCCCCCCAGGCTAACAGGGCACTTCTTAACATTCTTAAAAGATGCTTTTCAATTAAGCCCGACTTGGTGGTGGCAATGTGTATGCTAATGCAGCGTGAGTGTGTGTGAGTGTCTCTCTTGCCTGTGCAAGAAGCTGTTGAAGAATCAGACAACCAGAAAGACAACGTGATAAAGACACATCGGACTTGAATTAAATTAACACCTCTTTATTGGAATGAACAATGGCATAAAACAAACTTCTTAATCAGCATAAAGATAAGGAGGCGCACAGTCTGAAAGCTCTTAAAGCTAATCTGGGCATGATTCATTTTGTTTTTAACCCATTTACAATGAACACAGAAATGAAAGTGCCTCAGATCTAGAACCAGTGCATGGAGCCCTATCTCCTAAAAACTACTTCCCCCGAAACTAAAATGCATTCTCAATTACGTTTGACCATAAACGTATTTTCTCCCTGATTACGTTTGTGTTTGACGTATTACAAATACGTTTCTAATCAACATATCTGTGCCATACTCTACTCTTTATTATTTTTCTGTGATCTGCCTTGGCCTTTATTTACTAACCCTACCCCTGTCCTTACTCTTACCCGAACCATAACCACGTCCCCCCGTGCGTGGATCAGCGCATTTCTGCTGGAGACAGGCGGCGTGTTGCGGTAGTATTCTGACCGCATAATAGGGAGGAGAGGCGGTGGTGGACAGGGAAAAAAAGGTTAAAATGTTGATTTGAAACGTATTTTGTAATACGTCAAACACAAACATAATCAGGGAGAAAATACATTTATGGTCGAACTTAATTGAGAATGCATTTTAGTTTCGGGAGAACGTAATTTTTAGGATACAGTTGTGTCACTGCGAATTGTGATTAAAAATTAAATCTCTGAGAAACGAATTATTAACTTGATTACAAAAGTAAATCTGTTCAGATTTTTCATACAAAACAAGTTCTCTTCATAATGTCATGAACGAATGTTGTTTACTGAACACTATGCATTATGGTTAATACGCTGGTCGTGTTGCTGGATGTTGAAGAGACGTTTCATACAATCCCCATGAACACATGCATTATTAATTTGAATGGCTCGTTCTCAATCAGGAAAGTTGTTGTAAATGTCCTTGAAAACTACATCCACCATTTGAACCAGTGGAGCATTTTACAGCACTGAAATTATACAATTGCCTTAATTTGGGGCCAGTTAACTACGAACACAGCTGCACTGTTTTGTTACTCAAGGGCGCATTGGGATTAAACTGTGGAGCAAAAGTACTGCCACTTGTAATAATAACTGTCAGACGCTCCTGTAGCGTGGTGGTGCTGTGCCTCTTCGGGTGTCCTGGTCCACCACTTTGTTGCAGACTGAAATATCTCAACTAAAATGAGGATTGCCATGTACAGTCACTCACGGTCCCCAGAGGATGAATCCCACTGACTTTGGCTGATTCCCTCTACCAGCACCATGAGGTTGACCGTTGATGTTTAGAATAAAATACATTGACAGCGGTAGGATGGATTTCTATGAAGTGCGTTACATATATTGAAGGACCTGCGAACAATGATCCAGCAGATCTTAACATCTTCTTGATGGATTGCTGTGGAATTTGTTAAAGCCATTTGTGGCTCAGAGACGATGAATTGCAACTTTGACCTTCTGATTTTCCATCATCGGGTCACAATTTAATTTCCTCCTAAACTCTCTATGACCACATACTTTCAAAACTTATGACACACTAAGATGTTCAACGTACAAAGTTAATATTTTGCTCAAATCATCTTCTTGCCTAAATGGTCCCATAGAGCTGATTCTTAGTGCCAAAATGATTATTTGACACCGAACACATTTTGTTCAGTTAATTAAATCCTACAGCATTTTCCAATTTGATATTTTAAACAAGTGTCTTATAAACTAGTGCAGAACGAGCAAGTGCACAGAGATCACTGACAACAAGTGAATGTTGTAGCAACAACCCTAACCTCCGCTAGGATTCTGCGAGAGTGGATATCGGACATGTTCATGAATTCAAACACGAAACACATTTTCACAAATGCGTCTTCTTACAACGATGCTGTGTAGGATGTTACATTTGAACAAAGTAATATCTGAAGGAAGCAAATCTCGGTTCCTGAGGATCTGCCTTTTGTAACGTGCAAGGGTATGAGGCAGGCATTGAAAAGGGCAAGATGACGTCCGACTCTGTTGTGTTCTACTCAGAAATGTTGCCAGTTCCTCATTAAAAGTGAAGATGAATTTTCATAGTGGTCAAAGAAGCTACATCTGAATGTTGGCTGGAGATAGGACGCCAGCCCAGTGTGCAGTGTCAAAAATTGGTTCCTAGACCCAAACTTCCATTCAACCGATATTCTTTGTTGGACTCTAAGAACATCATACTGCTTCCTACTTTGACATTTAATGAAAGTATGGGTAACTTGAAACAGTTGAATGATTATTGGCATTTGCTCTCTGGCTGCCTTTTGATTCACATTATTTTAACGTTTCCCCAGAACAACCACAGTATTCAGTGCTAATCCGGTGCTGTTTTGTACCTTTGCCTTTTTTTGTATTCTGTTTGGATTTTTGCCCGCTCCCTGTTGGAGTCGCTTTGAGTTTTTGTTTGACTTTTTAAGTAAAGAACCTTATTTTTCAACTTCACCTCGTCTCCAGTGTCTGCGCCTCTGACGTGACACTTCCATTGCCCTCGCTGTTCTAGAGCATCCCTCACTAGACATCAAGGCAAGTTTATTTGTATCGCACATTTCAACAACAAGGTAATTCAAAGTGCTTCACATAAAACCATTAAAAGCATCAAAACATAAGGCAAAAGAAAAGGAGATTTAAAAACAATTAAGAACTCATTTCAAGAACCACTGGTTGACCTTTGGTTCCGTTTCTTTTTTGTCTAGTTGAGGCTTATCTTGGCTTTTACAAAAGCTGCCCACAGAGTCCTTAAAGAAAACTTCTATTTTCAATATTGTTTGAATATGCAAATTTGCCATTATCTCATTTTGGTAGATTTAGGAGAAATCTACAGACAAAAGTAGTAAAATATACACCTGAATGTGTGTGTTGGAGGTTTTCTTTCCACTAGGTGTATGGATGTAACGTGTCCTCGGCTGCTTGTGTATTGATGATGAAATACCTTCTCCTTCAGTGTCTCAGAAGGAGTTTTTGTCACGCAAAGTTTTTTTTTCTTTTTTTCAGCTTCTCCGTTTCTTCACTAATTCACACACGGAAGCTGTACCAGCACACCTATTCAGCACTTATCCCCTTGCTGAAACAGTGCCATGGCTCGCATTCATACAGCGGTAGACATTCACACCTGGGCGCTTCCTGGTAGAACCCGACTTCTGGGGCCAGTGAGCAGCTTCTAACACCTCACCACGCCAACCTTTAATCACCTCCTACTGGTGCTCTGATAAATGCAACCGGACAACACGGCGCAGGCTAGCTCGATTTTATGTGTGTTGTGAATGTGTGACAAACAGGACTTTGCCGTTGGGCTCATGTCGTATGTCAGATTCAAAATCACACCCTTTGCATATGGGCAGTTCTCCAGGGGTGTGTATGTGTTAGATCCTGGGGTTCTTTGGCCCGATACGGGGCTACTTACTGACTCAGCTCTCTATTAAAAGATTGTCGAGCTGGTGTTCTTGCGAGGAAAGTCGCCTGGCTCTGCTAACTACCATTATTCCCGACGTCTACCCTGCTTCCTCCGGTAAATGCGCACTCGGCCGAGGGGCCACCCTGACCCCGGGTGCTCCTACCAGTCGCGTCAGTTATGGCAGCTTCCCTCTTTTGGATCCAGGCTCTTGGTAAATTGCCAGGTTTGGTTTTAACGGCTAGGATTACATCTAAAACCGTAAGGGATTGTTCAGTGGATAGGTCACTAGGATAACCATCCAGAACTCAGTTGTTAGACATACAATAGATTTAACTTTTTACTGCCACGAGGAACTTTTACTTATTCAGCAAAATGAATGCACTTGAGAAATTTACTTTAAATGCAGATTAGATATTTATTGCAGGATATATGGTCGGGGCTCAGCTACAGCTCACATAAAAATAATACTATACTTGATTCCTGCCTTTAATTTTCTTCTTAGATTATACTCATTAGTTTCGATGTGGAGGTGGCTCGGTTGGAGCTGGATTTCAAAGGTGCGATGAAAAGTTATTTTGGAGTTGTTGGGAGCGATGGTCTGGCCAGACCCTCCGGCTCCTCCTGCTCAGCCAACGGAGTCCATTCAGCGATCCTTCAGGCTCAGTACAAAGTCTTTAAGGCGGCTGTGTCCATCCGTTGTCCAGTTGTTAAAGTCAAGCAGGGGGAGAGGAAAATCTCAGTCTTTCAATCTTTGTCCACGAACGGCGGTCTTTTTTCCGTGAGCAGAGACGAAGTCCTCCGACGCGGCTGTCGCACGAGGTCCAGTGTTTCTCCATGGATGGCTCGGTCAGCGTCCCGTCGTGCTGTTTGCAAGTTACTTCTTTCATAACACTTTTGGGCTGCCTCTCCCCCCTCTTCCCCAACACGTCCTCCCTCACCACATGATTAACATGACATCATTGATTTGCTGCAAGTGCTTCGAAAAGTACCAAACTAATTGTGTGTGTGCATGAGGAAATCACCCCAACTTCCCTGTGTGGGCGCGTACTCAATCAAGCCCTGCGCGTGTGTTCAACATCTGTTGTACTTCCCCTTTTCCTACACTCACATTTCTAACAGATTAGTTATAATCACAGTTACAGTTGTTAATCACTTTGTACACATTTGCTTATAAAATGATTATTGAGCTCATCCTTTAAACTATAATTATACGCTTTATGTCCCTTTAGCCTAATTTACATACCGAACATGTATTCCCTCATTTAAGGCAGCTTCCCTGGGATCTCAACTCTTTTTGACAGTGCAGCTAATCCTAATGGATTCAATGAAAACATGATTGATGAATCATTATTTTTTCGTCTGGCATGTGTCAAATATTAGGTCCAACATCTGACATTACATGCAGATTATGATATTTATGAAACATTATGAATGTAAATACAAAAAAGTGATCAACAATTTGTTGGGAAGAGGAGAACTGGAGCACCACCACCTCTGATCCTGTTAAGTTACTGCTGATAAACACACCATTTCCTGATTTTTGCTGCTTCAAAATGAAATGTTTTAAATAACAGGCTTATTTTGAAAAATTCACGTGTTCATAACTGAAATAGCAGAGGTTTCCTAAGAGCTATTCTATAATAAAAGTACTAGTAGGTAGGAAGAGTATGCAGCAGAAATGAAATAGAATTTATAGGAAATTAAATGTGTTTATCTACAGAGTCACAGCTGCTCCTTTGACCCCAGAAATATATCGTATTACTGTCCGAAGTGTCAAGTGTGACTGGAATGAGTTCTGATCTGCCGCAACCAATCACAAAAGTCTCATTGAAAAACGTGACTGACCTGGATGAACCGACTGCAGGCGGACCTGATCACCCTGCATCCGTGTTAGACATTCCTGACTGCTGTGGCCGAGTCGGAGCAAATGTCGTGGAAAACCTCCCAGAGGAGCAGCAGATTATTGCCCATGGTAATATGTTGTTCATGAGACATATAGTGGCCATGTAGTGTGTATTGAAGTTTCATATTCAGAAAAATAAGGAGTGTCATTTATATATATATCTTAAATTCTGATTGATAGTGAAATTCAGAGACAGCTGTGTAGGAAATCAAACGCTTATGTTTGACACAATCAATAAGCTGCTAAAGATGAACAGTTGGTATACAAAAGTAGGCGTCTGATGACAGACGCTCTCTGTTCCGATTTTGATTTCAAAACCACCCACTTATCACATTGATGATCACGTCGACAATGCAGCAGATTCAACTTCCAACTTATTCCCTTGCAGAGTTGCATCACGCTCTGATACTTTTATCGCTGATCAGATTTGCATGATGCAATGCAATGACATGGTACAGACAGACGGCTTTGAAAAGTAAGTTTGGCAGAGATTCTTAAACAAATACAGTTCGGGGCACACATGGAATACATTTGCTCATAGTGATTATATTATATGTCCTTTGGGGAACCACGAAAACTTTCATTGTTGTCATTCTGGCACAGAACTGGTCCGTGTTGTATTCACTGCTGGCGTCAACCTCCGCTTCTACCGAGTAAAGCCAATGCGGAGGTGTCTTAAACCTGCATTCTCTCTAGTGTCCACCAGGGGGCGACTCCTCTGGTTGTATAGAAGTCTATGAGAAAATGACTCTACTTCTCTCTTGATTTATTACCTCGCTAAACATTGTAAACATGAGTTTATGTCTCAATCTCTAGTTTCAAGTCTTCTTCAATACAGCATGATGTTCATTTAGTAAATTATGAAAATTGTCAAATAGACCAAAAAGCAGAGTATGCTTTAGGGCGGGGCTACTGTGATTAACCGGTTTCTGCCGCTACCAGAGACGTATACGGTGTCTCTACGTCAGTCCTCCTTAGTCCAAATATGATAACTTCCGTACTCAAGGCTTCAAAACAGCAGTCCACAAAGCAATGGGTTCTTATATAAAGTGTATGGTAATGCCGCCTTACCAAGCTGTGAGCTTTCATCATGTGTTGGTGGATTAATTTGACAAAGTCTTATTATTTTCTCATCTCAAAGATAATGGGAGCTACATTTCCAGCTCAAACACCACCCATCCTCCCCGAAGTACAACCTGTTTGTAACCTCAAAACATTAAACTCTAATTGCTTAAACATTTAAATGCAATAAATATATAACAATGGTGCTCAACAAACACAACCCAGTTATTTATTTTTTACTTGTTCGATACATGATTGCTGTGTTTATCCTTCCATGTTTGCCTTCCTTTCTCCCTGTTGGTGTTTTTTTTGCCAATAAAAGCTCAAGTCATTAACGAGCAACTTAATTGAGAGGGAAAGAGTAGGAAACTGGAGGGTTGGGGAAGTATTATTCTTCTCAAGAGTGCCTCGCTTCCTTTCTTCCTGGCAACTTAATGGAGCTTAACGCAATTAAATTTAGCATTCACCAGTTTAATCCAACAGTGTACCAACCGTCTCCCTTTATTCTCCCTCCCTCGCTCTCTCTCATTCTTCCATTTCCTTCCTCTTTCTTCCTGCTTGTCTTGGATTTCTTGATCATTCTAATTCATCCTTCTAATTTATTTGTCTTTTGTCATACACCACATGATATAAATTGTTGTCTGAAGGGAAGACACTCCAGGCTGTTTCTCATACAGGGTTCGCAGCTATACCTACAGAATGAATTCTTCACGTAATCTTGAACCAGGATGTATAAAAGCCAAAAACCCACACAGGGCAGGTGAATGGGTCAAACAAAGAAAACTCCTTCAACCAAGAGACTGCTGTTCGTGCCCCGTGTGAAATGACAAGTCAACATTGGCCGCACTTAAGTAGTTCATGATCCTTTCCTGAACCTAACTAAGTGGTTTGAAGACGGCAGTTTATTTTGAAAAGACTGGATGCATCGAACGAGTGGAAATTGACACCTGCTGATGGATTTATGCACAAAAAATAAGGAGCAACTTTTTCACAAGATATCATACAAATCATTGTATGAGGACATGTTGGAATAGGGAACACATTTTAACTAACACATATTACCATGGAAATTCCGCAATTGATTACTTACACCAAGAACCTTCAAATTAAGAAAAACAAGTGTTTTTCTTTTTTTTGTTTCTCCCATTTAAACGTCACCCCAGTAAATAATAGCACATAATTATACATCATTATTTTCTAAAGCCAAGCATTTGTGTTTAAACTAATCCTACAATACTCATTAGAGTTCATTTGGACGGAACCTGAAATTGATTATTTGGAAGACAGCAGCTACTGTGCGGTCTCGAAACCCCTCTGGGTAAAAAATAATGTAGTTGGGGTTGAGAGTAATCATGTTCTGCATGTCATCCACCTCAATCAAGTGCTTCCAGGCTTAAAGACTGTAATCATGAGAGTAAATATGTGACGGAGAGCTGCCAATCATTGTTTAATTATAGCATTTACACACAAGGTTAGTTGGAGATAAGGCACCCTCACATTTTATCTCATTCAGCCTGATGAAGTGAGCCTTTAGATCCTGGCTCCTTATAACAAAATGTGTAGTTCGTTTTATTTCACACCACAAAACAGAATTGGCAAAATATTCAAGTTCAGTTTATCCGTGTAATTAATCTCAAATTTTGTAACGTTAACGGATTTAATGTGATATTTCAGGTTCACAACATGTCTACTTGAGCCCCTGTTGGTCCGTATATGTACTGTACATAATATGAAGTAGAAACCATCTGTAAAATCGTCACAACCTCAGTAAGATATTACTCAACCTCCTGAAGTTTGAAAGTGAAGGCATTAAAAGTTACTTTCCAAGGCCCACGGTCAGGTGTAGAGTAGGCAGACGAGCTGCCGCTAACGTTAGTTAGCTTGTCAGCTAACGTTACTAACGTCACGTAACTTAACCGATCATTTTAAAACACGTGATGTTATAAGGTCCCTTGTTTTAACATTAGTATCGGTTGTTTGTGGGAGCTGTCAAAGAATCGAAGAACGTGATGAATATAGGCTGATGAGCCCATACTGAATTTTACATTCAGCCTGACGATGGTTGATCAAACCAGCCCTTTCTTTCCATTTGGCGTATGAATGTCGCCTCAATTTGTAAGTAATTTTGGGTGCTATAAGAACGCCATTTGTACGCTCTTATCTGCACTTACTCAAATGTAAATGTATCTGTGTGAAGCTATTACGCTCTGAACTTCTATTGAAGTGACGTAGTGTAAAACGGGAGAAACCACTTATGGTGGGCAGGTCAAATAAGGAGACCGATGTCCCAAACTCTTTTTTAAATTTTTTTTTTTTTAAGTGCAGTAGTTAAGTTTGACGTGTTTTCTTGATGTTTCCATATTTCACTTAGTTACGTACTTATTTTAAGTTCAACCATGATGTCCTTTCCTTTACCTAACTAAATAGTTTTGTTGTGTAAACCTAACTGCCATTACCATGGTTTTGTTGCCTAACAGCAACCACGACCGCTGAATGGTAATGTCGTGGCGTAAAAAATCAAAAATGCGTCATGACAAGTGGAAATGTCTTTCTTTTTATAAGCCTTCCCATGAGATTGGGCCAACGTAATTTTCAGTCAACGTAGAATGTTTTTTTTTTCTTGTCCGTTCCCACTCTTCATGAACGTAAAGCTTAAGTAGCTATGTGAGAAGATGACACACACATACATGAACATTAAATGTTAAGCTGCATTCCAGACAACTCAGAACTCGAACATTTGCCAGAAAAAGTACAACGGAACTCGACTCACATCACACAAGTGAAGCGCACATTGTAAATGGTAAACCATCAACTACAATGCAACGTTCAGTGTATTTGGCTGCATATATTTGAAATTATACATACTATCACGTGAAACCTGCTCTGCATGTAAATTGATGTCAACATATGTTGCCATGTTATGAGGTAGCTGGTTACAATAAACTGAAAGTTACCTTCTCTGCGTTCGGGAAAACGTAAAAAATGTGGACGCTGCACTGCTGAGTTCAACCGTGTGAACACTTGCCAAAGAAACACCAGTTTGTCATGGTCGTCTTCATTTTCTATATTTTAATTTGGATATCTGAGCTGTCATGAATGGTGCAAAAGTCCAACTTTATAACGAAAAATAGAGAACAAAGGGGTCAGGGACGGTGGAGGGAGAGTACCAGGCTGCATTAATATGATTGGATGTGGCCAGTCAGCTGATAATGAACTGATGAACAAGCAGGTGATTGTGTTGCTCGAATGAAACAGCTGTTGCCAATCAGCTAATGCAGGCGAGACCTGTGCTCTGCCTGAACACTTATTTGAGATATTGCAGTTCTTTTATATGGGTGTGTTCCAGCGGTTTTTATGAACGTACAGACAGGCAGCACTTTTAAACAATTTTACAAAAGGTTAGAGGATTTTGCTTTGCTTCATGCCTCTCAACACCTGTGATAACTGCCCTAAAATCAAGCAAAGTGTGGAACTTGGCCCCTAACTGCTTCAATGAGACTGGGCCATTGTTGTCCATTTTAAAACCTAAATTTCTTGAGCTTGAAAAGCCTTTCTTTTTTCCTGCTACACCATTTTCCTCCTTTTTTTCCAATTACATAACCAGTGAATGGAAACATTCTTTCACCCCCTCCAAATTCGAGTACTCTTCCACTGAAGATGGGTAATATCTCTGCAAAATGGCAGATGTACTACTTTTCCCACAAATGACAGACGGATCATCTAATTCCCCTGTAAAGATCCATCTTTAGTGACGACAGTGGTGACACACACTATACTGTGGAACAGGGCCACTGTGACCATGAATACAGTCGAATGGAAATGTGCTTTTATATTAACCTCCACCCTGTGTCTGGATGTGAGAGTGGGAGTCCGTGTGGGGGTAATATCTAGTTAGCCAATGTATCAAAACCAATTTAGTAATTGGTATTTTTATTCTGGCTCATGATCACATGGCTTACACACAAATTACAGTGTATTACTTTTCATAGGTATGAACAGCGAATGAGAACAGCCTGTTCTAATACATGTTTTATACCTTTACGTGAGAGGTATTTGCATTTTAATATGAGAGAATCTATGATTGTGTGGTGAGAGCATTTGTGGGAGTGCATATTTGCATAAAATGCAAGAGAGAAAGTACAAGAGGAAGTACTCAATACAATAATCTAAAGTAAAAGCACTCGTGCAGTAAAATGTCGGCTGTGACTGATTCTTTGTGATATTTCTATGTTGTGGTCTCACCAAATACGAAGCAAACTTTTTTGCCGTGGTGAGAAATATGCGTGACGCTGGTTCACGAAATCCTGTCGGCGTTGAGATTCTTCTCCTGTAGTCACTGACGTTGTTGAATCAGAAATAGAGGAAAAACATATTGCAGCCGTCTGTGGTCACCAAGAGCTCTACGATAACTCACATTTGTACAGAACCAGATAAAAGTCCCGGTACGATTATATGTATAAACCATAGACAGTCTATGGCAGGGGTATTCAATTAAATTTCCAAAAGGTCCAGATTGAGAAAAACTCCTTGGGCAAAGGTCCAGAACATTACAATAATATCCAACTTGCGCTATTGAATTAATTAAATATAATAAATTAATATGTATATTCAAGAAGCCTAGTAGTAGTAATAACGTCTTTTGTGGAGTCAACAACTGTCAAATCAAATAAAGAAAGTACACATCAATCATATTTTAACAATTATTATTCTCAGTTTTGAAATTTAACTGGATGGATTATAAACAATACATATTAATACATAAATAAACTCTTGACTACAAACACAGTCAAGCTTTAACATTAGGTCATTTTTTGTTCTCCTTTTCTTTCAGTCCATGCTGGACTCCTTTCTATTTCCCTCTCACTTCATCTTTGTCTCCCGTTCTGTCTCCATCTGTCCACCCTTCTTTTGTTTTCTGCCTTCTTCTATCTCCCGCTGTTTCCTCTCTCCCTGTCTTCTCCCCTCTCCAGCTCTCCACCTTCTCTCCCATCTGTAATGGTAATGCAATGTTCTCTGTTCAGCGCATCAGCGAGAGCTGCGCCGTCACTGGTGCCCGTTCCCCTCCTTCCCTGAGTGTTTAATTGCATTAGCATAAGCACAGCCTTATGTGTGTGAGTGTAAGATATTGGTAGTATGTGTGCCTCATGGAATCTGACTAATTTGAGAAGCAGAGGATTTTCACTCACCATGTGTCTATCTTCTCCAAGTGTACATGATGATTTTTCTTCCTCTCTTTTTCCCCCACTCTCCCGAGAAGGGAGGCTTGGCGAACATAAATCAAGTGTTTTTTGGCAACACAAGCTGCTTGTGTGTTCCAAGAATGAAGGAGTGAACTTTTGATGGAGAGGGTGGAGGAAGGAAGGCAGATGGAGAGAAGGCAGGAAGAAGAAGACAAGTGGACGTGAACGACTTTTACCGGAGACATCCTTCGCAATCGCTACCTTGAGTGGCTTTAACCTGCATTCTCTCTAATGTCCATCAGGGGGCGACTCCTCTGGTTGTATAGAAGTCGATGAGAAAATGACTCTACTTCTCTCTTGATTTATTCCCTCAGTAAACATTGTAAACATGAGTTTATGGTCTCAATCTCTAGTTTCAAGTCTTCTTCAATACAGCATGATGTTCATTTAGTACATTATGGTCCATTTAGAGTCAAACAGACCATGAAGCAGGGGATGCCTTAGGGCGGGGCTACTGTGATTGACAGGTGGCTACCACGGCATCGACCGGTCTGGATAGTCAGTGATTGGTTGATGAGATAATTTGGCCAAACCGTTGGTTTGTTGACAATCTTGTCTGAGCTCTCTTGATGTGAACTGCCAGTGTGAAGTTGTTCAAGACCTTAGCAGCCTTTTGCATTTTCAACCTTAAGGCAATGCAAATAATCTTCTGTCTGCAAGTAGAGCCTGACTGCAAAAAGATGCAGCTCTCTCTCTCGTTCTGATGAAGGTTGGCTGCCGGCTTAAAGTTCACTTCGGCTCTGTCAAATTTAGCTGGCTTTATTAACATGACTTCTGACATGAGTTATGAAAGGAACATTTTAAAATTAATCCAAATACATTCGTTAATCCATCCACATGCATTACCCGAGTACGGCTGCAGATTCACTCCAATGCAAATAATGTGAGTTGACGCTAATCAACATTATGTGCTGGAATTTGGACTAATCTCCTCCGGACCAGATGAAAGAGGAGAGAGATAAAGGGGCAGAGAAAGTTTCAGAGGGTTTTCTGGAAGGATCTGAAGTCTAATTCCAATCCATTGTCCATCAATTGGCATTTATTTAGAGTGAGCTAATCTACAAAAGGTCCTTCTATCTCTTTCTCTCAGCATTCCCACACTTTAATCTACTACAGCGGTCCTTCTGTCTCTCTTGGACGTCGAAGCGACTGCATCATTCTTCGCCGTCCACGTGGCATCGCGCGATGTCATGTGTACAAATCCTCATCCTTAACTTCCAGAGGGGTTTCTGAAGATATTTGTAATATTAATCATTCATCCTCACATTTGTATTAATGCTGAAACTTTGCCAGTAATGGCAGACTTCCTCGCTTCTTCTTTTTATTGACTTATTCCCTTTTCCCACAGTGCAGCGTACACTACAGTCATTTTAGGTAAATTCATTGGTATAGCACACTTCATATTTTAATTAATGGATTGATCAAATAAAAAAGGAATAAAGGCTGGATAAGAAATAAATTAATAATAAAATAATGTTTTTTTTAAAAGAAATTAAAAACTTAAGAACAGAGACGGTAATAAAATAAATGAGGGCAAGATGGTTCATAATATGTATTTAATGTTCATTGTAGAACGTAATAATTTGGTTTTCCTGCAAAATAATGTGAAGTTGAATCCAAAGTTTTTAACACTGTTGGCTAACTGTCTGGTGCAGATTCTTAAATTCAGATCGTCAGTCATGCAGGAAGCTATTGATGGCATCGAACCTCTCTAAGTAGAAATGAGCCAACATCTTTTATGTGGACTAATCCGCTCGCAGTCTGCTGGGTTTCCAGAGTGATCTGCATGTCTTATTGTCCTCCCTTTAGTATTCATGCTGGATTTGGCTAATCAACACGTTGCACCTCTATTACGTTTCATTTTATCAGTCTCTTCTCTTGCTCCTTTCCCACAATACAGCACACTGTAGATTTCGCTCTGCTTCCCCTCTCTTAACCTGCTGTCAATGCAGTTTGTTGTCATGTACAGAACCCCCCCTGCAGTTTAGATAAGAGGACAGGGCTTCTGAAAGATGTAACACGAATCGATGCTCCATCCATTTGCATTCATATTGATTGCGCTCAACAAACAAGGGGTTCCTCCTTCCGTTTGTTTTTGTATGATTTGCTTTCTTCCAAATCAATCTGCAAAGCCCCGGTGAGGAAACAGGAAGGTGTTGTCTCAGACTCTTTAAGCTGTTATTCCACTGGAGTCTGTCACGGTAGGTATTATTCTCGCCATGCCGAGACTGCAATGTAAAACATAAACCCTCCCAAAAGGAAAATAAAAAAAATTTTGGGCCAGAATGACAAAAGTTTACATATCCGATCTCTTTTTTTTTTTTAAATCAGAAAAGGTGAATCACCGCAGCATACAGTCATTATTTGTCTACAAAAAATCTAGGCTGATCGTATTAGCCCGGGACAGACATACAGAGAGATGCACAAACGAACGACTCTATACATCATCTCCTGCCGGAGAAAAGTAACGCAACAAATCTGAAACATATGTGAATTTGAAATTGTAGTGCAGAGTGTGGCTGTTACGTGGCGTGTTGTGCTTTCCCTCGGTTTACCGTCATTGTCCTCTCGGGTGCCACCCTCTGTCCTGGATGCCAGCTGCAGCGGCTGATTGGCCGTGTGTGTTTGTCAAGTAGTGTCAACCGTTCTACA
This sequence comes from Melanostigma gelatinosum, assembly GCF_949748355.1. Lineage (NCBI taxonomy): Eukaryota > Metazoa > Chordata > Actinopteri > Perciformes > Zoarcidae > Melanostigma > Melanostigma gelatinosum. Next base: position 1,842,065 of record NC_136636.1, read on the forward strand.
ATAAACACTCATTTTGTTAAACCGTCATCTTTGCTCATTCCCTTTCCCCGGGAAACACCGTTACTCCCCGCATCCCTTAGATGCCAAACGGGGAACGTAACCGTGGCTCTGCACAGCAGCCCAGGCAGACTGACCTTTAGCGGCCTCTGGTCGGTCCGTCCTCAACATTAAATGACATAAATTAAAGTGAAATTAATTTCATGGATCATAGGGTTGCTCCCGCCTCGCCTGATAACAGCACCGGCCAATCAGAGTGGTTTTGGTGTTTTGCAGGCCGATTAAATGTATATGATGATACAATTATAACCTTTTTTCAGTGACATTTAGATGACCATATTTTCAAGTGTGACAGGTTTTAGAGGATTACCTGGACATTTTTCCAGGCAAATGCGTTTTTTCTAAAAACAATCCAAGTTATTGAATGTATAATTTGGGATCTTTGGTTCATGACGGGCCCTGCCTGATACCCCTCCATAGCTCCTTGTTCTATTCTTGTTTTGAGATGGTTTAGGTTTTTTTCTTATCGATCTGGGGATTTATGATTGACGATGGATCGAGCCCAATCCCTCTCAAAGCCCCATTTACAATGTGATGAATGATATGATATCACTGTAGGGTGCTTCCTTATTTGTTTAGTTTTTTGTCTATGTACATTAGCTCCACCCACCCATTTGTGTTGTGAAAGTGTGAGTTAAGTTATGTATTAAAGACACTTTCTTTACTTTTATTTAATTCATCTATTTCTAGAAAATGTACAAATATAAAAATATCCAAAAAGCTGTAAGTTTCAACATTATTTATTATTATTATTGTTATTATTATTTTTGACAATACTGAACTCGGATTTAATGGATTAAAGTAAAAGAAGTTAAAATATTTTAACTCTTTGCTGACATCAGCGACATAATTTACAGCTGTACGTTTAAGTTATGTAGTGGAATGTTACTGGAAAGCTGCATTTTACAGCTGCATGCATTACTATAATAATAACATTTAATAGTTGACAAAATATGACATTTAGTTTAATATATTTAATACCATTACCACAGCACTTTTCTTCTTGCATGTTTCGTTTTGCCGTGTTGCCGTTCCGTCAGACGGAACATTAGAGATGGTAATGTTATAAATACAGATATCGGAGAAGACAAGGGGGATAACCAACATGCAGAGGAACACAAATGAGAAAATCCGATTTGTTAAGCGTGAAAGAGGAAGATAAATGTAGACCAGAGAGAGAGAGAGTCCCTGCTGACACACTGAACGACCGCAGTGACGGAGAAGCAGATTGAATTCTCCAAAATGGCCTCTCCCCTGCAGTTCACTTCAACCCCGGAGTCAACCGTAAAAGTAGCCGAGGTGTAAAAAAATATCTGGAAATTGATTTGCATTCAGTTAAAAGAAAACGGAGCTCCTTATCATCTCTCTTCCCGCCGGGCGCCTCGGATGACGAGTTTAACCGAGGACATGACGGGGGTGAGAAACGAGATCCATATTCAGTATTCAGGAGTGTGTATTTGTGTGTGTATTGATCTCGGTAAATAAAAAAAAATGTAAAAAGACTGAGCGCGTCTTTAGGTATGACGGTCTTCACTAACAGACCCCATCCTCTGGCAACCCTGCTTTGATGTCCTTCTCTTGGAGTGCAGAGGGATCCTCAGCATCCGTGACTGCCGACGCTGCTCTTTTATCGTACCTTTGATTTTCTTTTCACATCAAACCTGACCCGCCAGTCACGCCTGCATTCGCAACGCTCTCATTAAGAACTGTGACACGGCGGCGGAAAGAGAGCTCAGACGCTGCAGCTTCATCAAAAGTTCAAGTCGTTCTGCTATGAAATGCTATGAAATGGGACCAATAGTAGCCACAGCATCACGTGGGGCCGCGGATGGCCCAGCAAGTCCATCCCTTAAACTCCTGACAACCTAGCAGTCGGTTACCCAATCATCAAATGACGCTGCGACACCCGTCCGCCAAGGGCGCGTCCTCGATGCAGCTCACGTCTGGGCCACCGCAATGCCATGGCTTTCTCGTTTCCCATTCCAGGAGTTCAGCCCTCCTGCAGACACCCGTCCAACATCGGTTCGGCATATCCAACGCCGTCTTTAGACCCACGAATCCTCACTCGATCTTGCCGACCAGCGCACGGGCTTATTTTGGGGGTTCTGCAAGGCCCGGGAGCCGCAGTGGATCCTCAGCTAAGCCTCCCCCAAACCGCATCAGGCCAAATCTCCATCAACCATTCCTCACACTCCAAACAACCGACGAAGGCTCGCTCCGGCCGAGGTGGAGGCCTAAGCTAGTGAATTCATATCTATAACCCCAAATCATGCATGTGTGTCAGAGGGTTTAACAATTTGATTATCCATGAAATACCTCGTGCAACTTTCAACCACAATTACAGAAAGTCCATCGAATTATTCCAAAAGAAGACGAAGCGTCGAGATGACATATTAAAACATTTCCTGTTTCCTGTTCAACGTAACATTTCCGCTTCATGTATTAAAGCGTCAGTTTACGCTTGATTGACATTTACCTGACATTCTTAATGTCCGTCATCATTTATTCAGTGAATCTGTTTCCATCAAAATCCTTTTATCAAGGGACCAAACTTGGCCTTCTGAGCCAAGTGTAAAGACTTGTTTGCAATTATTATTTTTCCTTTTATTTCCACCGTTTCTACTCGGGATGTTCTTTAAATGTGCAAATAGAAAATGTGCTTTTAAAACATATGGACGGAAATGCATGAGGCCGTCCAACATGCGATATCGTGACATTGTCCTGGCCGACGTTGTCCTAACAATGTCCTTTAATGGGATTTTGATCTTGTGAATATTTATTATAACTACTACTTACTAAAATGACTCTACTTCTCTCTTGATTTATTCCCTCAGTAAACATTGTAAACATGAGTTTATGTCTCAATCTCTAGTTTCAAGTCTTCTTCAATACAGCATGATGTTCATTTCTTACATTATGGTCCATTTAGAGTCACACAGACCATAAAGCAGGGGATGCTTTAGGGCGGGCTAACTGTGATTGACAGGTCGCTGCCGTCCACTTCCTATATACAGTCTGTGGTTCGGACTGGAGATTCTGTGTTTTTGTACACTATGCTGTACACTTTGAGTATGTCCGTTCTGCTCAACATGATTGGTTGATGCATTTATTTGCAGGACGAAATATACCTGCTGTGTTATATTTGCATTCTGTGTCTACAGGCCGTACAGCCGTGTCAGCGGCTCTGTGAGGCTGCAGTTCTACAATGTCGCGCTTTAAACTAAACTGACCCCTGACCCGTTGGTTCCTCATTATCTCTGAGCTGTATCAGTGAGGTTATTCAGTTTCACTAATGTTCAGATGAAATAGTTCCCACCTGGCCAGCTAGTTTTAATGTGAAAGCTAAAGAATAACTGAAGTACAACATAGTTCCGTTAAAACATAGTTCTGTGATTAGCTTTGGTTAAAATCACATCTCAAACATAAAGGGCCGGTGTTCCTTCGTGTCTGGGTGGCCTTGCTTTAGACGTCGCCCTGCCCTCCACCTGACCCTGCATTTCTCCAGCGCATCAGCAGCTTTCTCCTGACCTCAGGGTCGAAGCCCTCAGGTGTCAGGGGGCGAGCCGAGAGGGACGGGTGGGTCACGGTCCAAAGAGCTTCACACTTCTTCTACTGAGGTTCAGCGCACGCCCATTGAAGGGAAAGCTTTTGATACATTTGTGCAGTGGCATAGTTTGTTTTTTAAGCTTTTAACTGGAGAAGTGTGTGTTAACGGATATAAGCAGTGTACATTTATTTCATGCTGTTACTCGCTGCCATTAATAGCTAACCCCTACCTTCCCCCGCTGTGTCCGCCATAGTCAGAAGCTGCCGCTCTCTTGTTTGCCTGACCTCCCTGCAGCTATCGTCTCCCACTGCTTCATACCAGAGGAGCAATGGAGAAAATAACATTATATAAAGTAAGATGAGGAGAGAGCAAAAACAGCTGCAGTAATGAATGCAATCCTCCATTTTATAGTAACTTCTACCTTTTTCTAGCGTGACTTTTTAGCTTCACAGATATTGCCAATAGAATAGAAGATGTTCAACCTGTATTTTGACAACAGCATAAAAAAAACAGGATTTATTTTTGAGGTATGTTGGAAATATATAAAGATCATGCTAATTCACATTTATACACCGTGTTCATTGTGATGCACCAATCATCAAGCCAGATTCCTCGTATGTGCAAACGTACTTGGCGATAAAACCGTTTCTGATTCTCATTTTATTGTTCAAATAAAGGACATCAGTGAGCATAGATGTGTAGATGAAAACACGTTGGGACGTCTTGAACAGCAGTTACGTCCTACAGAAGACGAGCCTCGTCATCATACCGAAGTTTCATTTATTCATTTTTTGCTGTTGTATTAAATCCAAACTTCCAAAAGAATGTAACCGCCTCTCAGTAGTTTAAAAGTTGAATAATGCGGTGGTCACTACAAGCGGTTGTTGTATTGCAACATTTTTGTCGAAAAATAAATGAAATAACGTCTTAACAATGTTTCCATGCTGTTCCAAATAGTTATACAGAAACCCAACTTCTAGGAGACAGGATTGCGGTTCATGTACATTGAAATGATTTTTTCTTGGCTGTAATTGTGGGGCAACAGTGACATCGGGTCAGGACCCATTAAATAACTTAAATCATCAAAACTCTTGCTTAAAATCTAATTCCACACAGAAGAACTGTGGATTTACCTTCTGAAGTTAACAGAGAAGAGCTCCATTCGATCGGCAACGGTTCATAACCCTTCACCCCGAGGTCAACCCGAACAACAGGACACCGAGCGTCATACCGTCAAACTCACACACAGCAGGTCATGTATTGTGTTGTTCCTGTGGTATGCACGCCCCCCCCCCACCATCAGGTAAACCTGTTATTAGTCAGCTACACTCGGAGTGACGCACCGGCTGATCAACCAATCCCAGCAGCAGGTCGGCATTCGTCCAAGTGCTTGAGTAGGCAACTAATCGGTTCTTTTGTGTGAGCGAGCTGTGGGCGGCTGCCAAAGACGAGAGCACTTTTGTAGATCGCAGCTGGTGGAAAAATGAGGTACTCTTGCATTTCTCTGTTTTTGTTGACAGAAATCACATCACATTTCAAGTGGCTCTACAATCTGTGCAACATACCACACCCTCCGTCCTTCAGAAAAGAGAAAATCCTTCATTGAGGCGGTAAAGGTTCTTTCAGGTGGGTTGTAATCAGGGCTGCTTTTGTCCCATTTGGGCGGTGTCTGTCCAACACAATGTTGGCTTGAATTCCAATAACTCTGCCTTGCTTTGATTGAGACACTGAAAACACGCAACGAAAACCAAATGTCATTTCAGTTTATTTCAACGAGGTATCAACTTGTTTTTTTCACTTTTTAGTTATAGTTCTGTGATCAAAGACACGGAGAAAGAAAATCTTTGTGGTGTTGTTTTGAGTTTGCATCACATGGACGGATTATGAGACAATGGGCCTCTGGGCACAGACGTGAAGGTCCCTCACCCCTCCTACACAAAAACAAGAGGCAGATTCTAAGAGGCTTACTTTTGGTCGTGTTTCATCTTTTTAAAGTAATTTGGCATCTCTTTTTACTTTATTTGGATCTGTCGTCATTTTGTCTCTTTGTTGTAATTTCTCGTCTCTTTTTTGTTGCTTTGGCATCAGTTTGTAGTTGTTTGCATCTCTAATTGATCATTTTGTGTCTTTTTGGTCAATCTTATCTCTTTGTAGTTGTGTTGCATCGCTATTTGGACGTTTTGCGTCCTCCATATATTTCCGCCGTCTCTGTATTGTAATACTAGTCTTTGTTACTTTCCAACCAGGATTGTTAGCAGTAACTTCAAACTGAGGCCCCGGCCCAGAGGCCCCGGCCCAGAGGCCCCCTAACCCTGGAACTGTGCCCAGTGGGCCCGTTCAGTAATCCGTCCATGACTCTGAGAAAACAGAAGACCGGAGGCGCGTCCTATTTTTTGTCAGCTACTAAATGTACGGACAAACACCTGAGTGAATAACTAAAATCAACAAGGATTTGGACATTTATTATAATTGTTCAATGTCCAAAACATACAATTCTCCTTTCCTTGTCACCCCTCACCAGCTGAGTGGGACTTAATGATTTCAGATTTTCTAACTTTCCCACCGTGTCTGAACTCACAAATGACAGAAACACTCAGCGTTTATCTTTATTTTTCACTTCCTGGTGAAATAAGCAAATCATAACGGCTTCAACAGTCAAAACACAAGTGCATTCACATGTGTGTCGTATGGCCAGACGGCTTTGATAACAACAGGCTTTGCATTTTGTAATGGAGGCGGATAACTCTCTGTTTCATGTAAACAATTAGGAGTTCGTGATTAATTCTTTTTTTGCATTTGAATATTTCGCATCTTGCAGGCAGCCGATGCATCTTGCAGGCAGATTCCTTGTCTGTACCGCTGCTCTCCCTCTTTGTTGTTGACTTTGTTTTTCTCACTTATTCTCCTCGAAATATTTTTTTCGAGGAGAATAATTATTTCTCTGCTTTCATAACTTCATAAAACTTAACAGAATGTCAGGAAGCCTTTCAAATGAGTCATTTCATGAATGTCATTTTGGAAAACAAAGCGGCGTTGCAGGACGTTTGTACTTTCCACCCCTGGTCTACGTGTGAGGTTACATGAAAGTGACTTCCTTGATATTTACTGTTAAGAATGAGAAAGGACTTTCTGGTTGGTGCACAATGTTTTATGTTGTGTTTTCCATTTCGTTTTTTGGTAATTTGGCATCTGTATGTTCCTGTGTCCCTCTCTTTCACTGTCATTTACTTGCATACTTGTTTTCCATTCAGTCATTAGTAATGGGGGGAATGCTCTCTCATCCAGAGCTTAACATTAAATCACACTCTGGAGCCCAGTTTAAACTGAAGAGCTCTCTCCACTCGCGCTGACTGAACATGGTTTTCTTTAGCCATGTTTTTCCCCAGAAATAGGGCTTGGGCTATAAAGGTTAAACCTGATTCTGAAGGGAAGGATAGGTGCTGAGGTCCAGCTGTCCGGTCGGGTTCAAACTCTTCACATGGACATGTTTTATGAACAAATCTCAGGTGGACCTATTTTAGAAAATAATATAAAATCCACATGTGTTGTTCATAGGTGTGGGAAATGGTGTGTCTGCTGCTGCGCCACAGTCTCCCATGAGTGCTCAGTGTGATCAATATGTGGTGAGTTGGATGAGAGCCGAACATGAATTACATCAACTTCACATTAATCACTCCGTAAGGAACAGGCAACGTGGGCGGCACTTTACCCAATCAGGATAAAAACACCCGATGAAAGTCATCTCTCAAAAAGAACGAGTGCAAAGATAATTCAACAAAAGCTATTGTTTATTGTAATGTTATTAAGAGAAAATTAAATCTGGTTATGACGCAGTCTCGATAAAAATCAAAGTGGCGATGGCCGCAATCCAAGATGGCGACGGCGAAATCGTCCTCTTCGTATGTGAAGTCTCTTCAATATCTGCCCTCGCTCCACTGAAGGTGTTGAGGTCTATTTCTGGTAAATGTATGAGTGTGAATTAGCTCTGTGTGCTTGTGTGTGTGTGCTTGTATCCATAGAACTCATTTTGTGTGTACGTGTGTGTGTGTGTGTGAACTCCCCATGCAGTTGATGTGTAAGATGGATGTTAGGTGCTGAAGAGCATTTTTTCCTCTCCACAGGGGGAGACCTTACATATAATAACCTAGAACCTTTCAGCACTGCCTTTCTCTCTCTCTCTCTCTCTCTGTCTCTGTCTCTGTCTCTGTCTCTCTCTCTCTCTCTGTCTCTCTCTGTCTCTGTCTCTCTGTCTCTGTCTCTCTGTCTCTCTCGCTCTCTGTCTCTGTCTCTCTGTCTCTCTGTCTCTCTCTCTGTCTCTCTCGCTGTCTCTCTCTCTCTCTCTGTCTCTCTGTCTCTCTCTCTCTCTCTCTCGCTCTCTCTCTCTCTCTCTCTCTCTCTCTCTCCCAGCATGCAGCTGTGTTTCTTCAGCGCCGGTAGCTCAAAGCTGTCCTTTTCGATGTCTCTCTCAGCATTCAGCTCTTCATGGTTGTGTTTAGAGAGGATATGGGTTTGTATGTCAGTTTGTGCTGCTTTTTGGTTTTGTTTTGTTTTTTGATAGAAACTTTGGGATCTTTATTGGGATCTGAATAACGGTGAAGATTAGACTGGCGGATTATAAAACAAAGGCAGAGTTTGATGGACAGTTTTCACACACAAAAGGAGACTGAAAACTCCAGAGGGCTTGTCTGTTTAACTCATGAAACATTACTTAAATACATTTTTATTCTGGGTTGTTTGCTGACAGTTTGTTTTTTTAACGTTAATAAACAGCATGACATATCCGTCCTAATATCAGTCAGTACTTTCTTATTTTGGAAGATGAAGGTGAACACAAGAGGTATGACTGTGTGTGTGTGTGTGTGTGTGTGTGTGTGTGTGTGTGTGTGTGTGTGTGTGTGTGAGACCATTCAGCGATGCTCAGTCCCGATGGTTCCTAAACAATCAGAGTTCCGTCCCCGGAGCAGTGGCTTCTTTTGATTTGTTTTTTACACCTGGTGTTATTATAGAAGAAGTAAATATCATTTCAGCTTCCTCCAGTCGGTAACTGTTACATAAAAGTGCTTATAATGCCATTAACAAACAACAGGGAACTGACTCTAGTATTTGAATAACACAGTACATGTACGGAGTGGCTATGCAATGGTGTTATCAGACTGTATACTCAAACCCTCCTGGGTAAGAAGAGTCTGTTTCCCAGCAAACATCAGTCAGACGGTCACGTGGTCCTGGTGAGAATGTCATCGTGTTCCTTTAAAAGTCATGACTTGTGTTTTGTAAGGCTGGTGACAGACTTTCTGTGCTTGTTGAATAACCCACTTAAAATATCATTACTGTTCATCTGGAGGTATAGGATGTAGTATTTCTGCAGAATACATTCACTTTTGCAGAATAGGTAAAAATGCCCCCTGAACAAAACTCTATGAAACAGTTTTGTTTAGGGAACAAAAGCACTTTGCTCACACGAGACCCGTAGCAGCAGTCTGCCTCCAGAATGTGGATAAACTGCCCAACAATCATGTTTCGAGGGTACTTCCTCTCCTGTTGCTAACAGTCGGTGTCTGATTGCTTTTTCCTGTGAAAAGTCAGCTGGAAAGCAGGAAATATGGTGATCAGGTAACAGCACCTCTTGTGTTAACAGCAACATTAGCAACCGCGGCTGAACACATTCAATTTAAGTGCCACCTTGGAGTGACATAGAGACGCCGAGTACGTCTCTGGTAGCGTCAGCGACCTCTCCATCACGGTAAACCCGTCTGTTTGACTCTAAATGGACCATAATGTACTAAATGAACATCATGCTGTATTGAAGAAGACTTGAAACTAGAGATTGAGACATAAACTCATGTTTACAATGTTTACTGAGGGAATAAATCAAGAGAGAAGTAGAGTCATTTTCTCATAGACTTCTATACAACCAGAGGAGTCGCCCCCTGGTGGTCATTAGAGAGAATGCAGCTTTAACACATGAAGCATTGGCTTCACTCATCAGAACAGGAGGCTGCCGCCTTGGTAACTCTCATCTTACAAAGGTCAGAGGTTATATCCACACAGCTCTCAAACACCTGCAACAGTTCCTGAGCAAAACACTCGACGCTCCGGCTGAACGGACGATCACGTCAACGCCTCCTCGGTCCCTCCCACCAGTCATCCTCTCTCCAAACCCAGATGCTGCTTCAGGTGAGGAGCATCACTTGTGAGGCTGTTCTGCAGGTTCACAATGGATGTCCACCCACTGCAATAGAGCATGGAAAATATGCAGCAGCTGGATGAGGAGATTCATAAGTTCCCTCGAGACACAAATGAGCAGCGGAACATGTTCATCTTCACTCTGTTTATCCGTCTGTGTGACTCTCCCGCTGAGTCCCTCTAATTATCTGTCGGTCTCTCTGTTCTTCGCTCTGTTTTGCTGCCTCTTCCCTGTTTTCTATCCTGTTTCTCTCGGCACATAACCGGCCTTAGCACGCTACTCACAGTGTTTTGCAGCTGTGCTAAATTTCACCTTAACACGCTCGGCACGCCGCGGAGAAATCTCACGTCCCAGACGGTTTAGTCTGGCAATAATCTTTGATCCCCTTTTTGTTTCTTTCATACACGGAACAAACCTGAACACATTCATGGAGATGAGTTGATCTCGGTACATTCCACGATGCACATATCGGTGGTGAGGCTTCATCCCGAAGGAACAAAAGATGCACAAGAGTCAACATGCTACGTCACGCTTTCTTCCGGCGGAGAGTCTGGAACTTCAGCGTGCTCACGACGACAAAGTTGATGTTTAACCGGTGTAAAGTCTTCCATGTTCGGCATCTGTTGGTCTAGCGTGTTAGCATGCAGAAATGTTAGCATGCTAATCTGGACCAGAGTGGTGCACTGAAGGACTGACAGACCGCCGTTGCCCTCTGCAGAGCCGCAACCTGCACGGCAGCGTGTGCTTTAGTTTAGATGATGTGACTCTGGATTAAAGTCATTTAAATCAGTGGTTGATGCACTTTATAGGTTCGTGACCAGGAGACTGTGTGTTTACAGTGTCACTTTAAATGTACACCTCTTTGTTCAATCTCACGCAAATATAACATCCCAACTTACTGAATACGACTCTATCCCTTTAAGAGTGGTCGAGGAATAAAGATTAGTTTTGTGTCTGTCACATCAGATTCCACCTGCTGGAGTCATTACGAGCTTCACTGCTCATTTTAAATGTTTCTGCTGTTTTATGGGAGAAGGATCCGGTGGGTTCTTCCTTTGCTATTATAAAGGGGAACAGTTCAATATTTGTGTTTTTGTATAACAATAAATACAACAAATAAAAAATAATAATAATAATACAGTTAACTTATCCTTGTTTTTAAATGCGATGTTTGAAGGTACCACACATTTCACTTCACACTTCACATTAAGAAGCAACTGACTGTTTTCAAAGTGTGTGTGTGTGTGTGTGTGTGTGTGTGTGTGTGTGTGTGTGTGTGTGTGTGTGTGTGTGTGTGTGTGTGTGTGTGTGTGTGTGTGTGTGTGTGTGTGTGTGTGTGCGTGGTACGTGGGTGTGGAGCAGGCAGCAGAAGAGACGACCCCGATGCAGCACAAATGATTCCTAAAGACCCGGCGAGGCCCGCTGGGAATCCGCCCCACGTAGACTTCAGCCAGCGGAGAGGCAGAGCAGCAGACAAAGAGAGGTGATGAGTTACACCAACAGAAAGTAAGAAATGCACAAAGGGACAGATACTACTCAGCAACATGTTATTGGTGCTTTAGAAATGAGTCCACGGGGAAGCGGTTTGTACATAATGAGGTGTGATTCTTGAGGACAGAACACAGATGAGACGGCAATCAAACTCTTGTTTATCTCTGATTTCAGAATCGCTCTATTCTCTGCAGGTGTTTCATATATTTCCCCCGAATCCACATTTCTCACATCCACGCTTTGCAAAAACAGCAAAAGTTTTTCTTGGCAACTGGGCTGGAAGTAGCTACAGCGAGAGGAAGTGTGTGTTCACACACTGTTCTCCCCGAGTGCTCGCAGTGAAGAAGAGTTGGGAATAGAGAGATGAATGATGGTTCTGTGGAATCAAGTGGTCCTTGTGTTTCCAGGTCCTGAATTTAAACTCTGAACATTGCTGCCTGTGTGAATGAAAGAGAAACGGAGCGATGCCAGTCAGAGACGGAGAGACGGAGGTAAATAGAGACGATGGCAAAATAACACAAGTGCATAAGTAACAGGAACGATTATGTATCAGTCTGTCTGAAGTTAATGCCGTCACATTAACATACATATTGCAGCAGCAGAGAGTTTAGATTTTCTTCCACCTGCTAAGATCACTGTTATAAATGTATCACTCAAGTAAGATGTTCAATGCACAAAGAAAGCACTTCATGAAAGCACACAACATGAAGATGTTGAGGTGATTCTTGCCGTGTCAGATCGATGTATAACTACAGTAATGAGACCCGCAGCACCAGAAGAAGAAATAAATACACAGCAAACACTTAACAGACAACTTTATTTTCAGTTTAAATACTTTTGTTTTCACACCTTTTTCAAACACTTAATATATTTCATGAAATGTGCCGTCATGTCTGAATGAAGCCGTGAGGAGCATTCATGGAAAGTCACCTCTGCCTCAACAACAACTTTGCACTTTGTTTATCACATTCCGTGTGTTCGGCGTGTTGGTCAGTCCGCTCCCGCTGACCGCTGATTACCTGAGCGTCTCAACGAACGTCTGTCGTTTGGTCGGGTTATGTTCTCGCTGCAGTTGAACTGACTGGTTGTGTTGGGCCGCTCCAGTGTACGCTCCAGTTAGCTTGTTTGAATAATGCACGAAACGCCCTGAGACTGAACATTACGACTCTTATTTGCTCCCATAAAAGTCAGTCATTTGTGAAAACCCAAACTGCTCTCTGTGCTTCAGACAGACAGAGAGCCACAGTGAGAAGAAAGTAAATGTCAACTTTTCTCAATTGTGTTTCAGGGAAGACACATGGCTGAGAGGCAAACACACACAATAGAGATGTTGAAATCCTTATATATTAAAACGAATTAAACACCATGTCCACAGTTCCTCCTCACAGCATGCTCCCCTCTTTGCCCCGCTCTCCTCGTCTCCTCGTCTCCTCGTCTCCTGCCCCGCAAACGAGCGGCATAATAAACAGAGTAACAGCCCCGGAGACCCAACAAACAAACAAGAAGCAGCAAATCAACAAAGTACCTAATTATGAAGATTTGCATTGCTGCTGGTGATCATTAGTCGAGTGATATTAATGCAGACTGCCGTAACGAGCTTGATACACAGGGAGAATATTCCAGAGGGTATTCCGGAGTCGGTGCTTTGATAATGCCGTCCGGCGGGGGCCTCCGAGCAGACCTCCAGGCGCGATGGACCACATTTGTTTCCATCTTACATCTTTCATTTTAATATTTGATACTTGAATGAAAGATCCTTTGAAATAGTCACATCACCAAGAAACAGAAAATGGTGAAATCAGAAATAAAATGCAGCTGAACTGGGATAACAATGTAATATTAGGCGGGTGTTGTAACACAAACAGACACATCGACATATCGAGCCTTTAACAGTGTGTTAATGATGACACGCGCAGTTTAACAACGGAAGGGAAATGCAGTGCAATAGTTTGTCGAGCTATGCGAGGGCTTTCACCACCACACATGGTGAATGCATCCTCAACAGATTGATCAGCTGGTGAGCCAGTGTTCAGTATCCAGTGGATGTATTCGTTGGAGGAACCGGTCGTATACGTTACACCGGAGACAAATGACGAGCTACAAGTCACTGGATGACCCGACGACATCATCTGTGCTCATGGACAGAACGTCTAACAACATGACAGACTCACACATTTGACTTCATTCATTTTTAGCCTGTCCAGCGGTCGTCGTCATGTTTAATAGCTTGCAGCCGTAGACGCCGCTAACGTTAGCCGTGTTAACTGGTGACTCCAAATAGAACATGTCGGTGTCCTGGTAAAAGCCAGCAACCCATTTTAAATATCTAATTGAATCTAACTGTGATCCTACAGAGCGACGTTCGACCCCAGAGAGGTTTGACTCTTTGATGAAGTGCTCAAAAATAATAATTACTCAAACAGAAACAGACATATTTCACAGCGAGAGAGCGAGAATCCACCAGCTTCAGGCAGAACCTCTGACCTGAATACACTCCGCTCAAATGGACATTTGTTCACTTTTTCACTAAATTCAGCTCATGCAGAGCTCTACGAGCCTGACAGGACTTCACTCCATCTGAGCAGCTGGAAGAAAGGGGTGTGTGTGTGTGTGTGCGTGTGTGTGTGTGTGTGTGTGTGTGTGTGTGTGCGCGTGTGTGTGTGTGTGTGGTGTTGTAAGACCTTTGTCCTTGAACCAAACTTCCATTGACAACTTCCTTCTTTCTTTTTTTTTACCAATGTACACAGAGCAGATAATCCCACACACACACACACACACACACACACACACACACACACACACGCACACGCACACACACACACACACACAGAGTTTGAAAAGTCATTGGCTGTTGGCCTAAAGCTCACAAAAGAATGCCAGAGGGTACAGCAAGGGGCCAGGGATGACTCACTTTGTGCAACTACAGTTATTTTTCTTCCTATACACACACACACACACACACACACACACACACACACACACACACACACACACACACACACACACACACACACACACACGTACCAGCTTGTTCCTTTAATCTGTGACCTGACTTCCCAAACTGTCAGAAATAGGAAAGGAATGCCAAACAAACAGACATGCCTCAACATCACACAGACATTTCAGCAAGAAAAGAAAAGGAGGAGAACAAGGGCAAGAGGATGAGAGGAGAGGAGATGGATCGGTGACAGGGTGGAGACGAGGAGATGAAAGGAGGAAGAGGGCAAAGTTAGACAGGACAGGAAACCGATTGGATGGGTGGCGATGAAAGAGGGGAGAAAAAGCAGAGGAGGACGGTGCAGGAGAAAGAGAAATGAAAGGATGTGAAGAGGTGGGGGAGAGAGAAGACAGATGGGTGGGAGGAGAAGGCAAAGAATGAAAGGGGAAGAGGAGCGTGACGACGAGACGAGAAAAGCCTGGCAAACAAGGAAGGAGATGGAGAGAGCCGGGAGAACTGAGGAGGAGAAGAAGGGTGAGCAAGAGGAATGCACAGACGGTGGGATCAGGGATGAAGGGAAGGACATGTAAGAGGAGAGTGGGGGAAGTAGAGAAGAGGGCGAGAGGAGATGCTGAAGGTTCCCACCTTTAGCATCTCCTCTCGCCCTCTTTTCTCGAAATGGACAAAAGATGACGAGGAAAAAAAGAAGACGGGATAAGGAGATTTTTCAACGGAGAGGAGGTGATGAATAAATACAAAGGAGGAGATGAAGTGTTGTGATGCGGCAGCAGAGAAGAAACATAAAAGAGGAGAGATGAAGCGAGACAAAGAGAAAGGGAGAGGAGGACTTAACCACAAAGATCCTCTCAAAGCACCGGCCTCCACACCTGCTCTTCTTTACCCTAAAAAGATATCTGTCATATCTGTCATCCGAACAAAGAACACATCAACACATCACGCACAACAACAACGGGATCACGCGAGAACAACAACACACTCGCGGATGCAAACAGAGGAAAACCAGCTGAAGTCAGTTCAGGAAGGTGTTTGATTCTCCTGCTGATCCTGGAGCTGAACCTCCACGTTGTACATGTTCTGCCCTGGAACCGAGGAACACAAACATTTCACTTCACAGAACCTCTGGGAGACGTTAGCGCCGAGGACGTCGTGTCTTGAAATGGTTTCCTGAAGAGGCGACGTGGCGGCTAGTCTGACGCTTTCTCTTCACGAGGGCAGAAAAACACACTTTGTGGTTGTACGTGGGAATGAGGTTGAGATTAGACCGGTAGAGCAGTCTGTGTGTGTGTGTCTGTGTGTGTGTGTGTGTGTGTGTGGGCGAGCGAGTGTCTATATGTTACTAAAGGTTCAAAGACGAGGAGGTGTTTCGGTGAATAAACCTCCCCTGCTGCGTTCGGGATGCTATTTAGTATTCAGCGGCTTCAGATCATTTTCTGCCAGCTGAGGATTTGTCTGTCTGTCTGTCTGTCTGTGTGTGCGTGTGTGTGTGTCTGTGTGTGTGTGCGTGTGTTTGTCTGTCTGTGTGTGTTTGTCTGTGTGTGAGTGTGTCTGTGTGTGTGTGCGTGTGTTTGTCTGTCTGTGTGTGTTTGTCTGTGTGTGTGTGTCTGTGTGTGTGTGTGTGTCAGCATCCAGACTGGAAGCGTTTAAGTCATTTTCCTACAAAGCGAGTGTTTGTTTGTTGTCTTTGCTACAAAGACCTGTTGGACTCCAGTAGACTTGTTCAGCAGCGTTGGTCTCTAGTAGACTTGTTCAGCAGCGTTGGACTCTAGTAGACTTGTTCAGCAGCGTTGGTCTCCAGTAGACTTGTTCAGCAGCGTTGGTCTCCAGTAGACGTGTTCAGCAGCGTTGGTCTCCAGTAGACGTGTTCAGCAGCGTTGGTCTCCAGTAGACGTGTTCAGCAGCGTTGGCCTCCAGTAGACGTGTTCAGCAGCGTTGGACTCCAGTAGATGGTGTTCAGCAGCGTTGGACTCCAGTAGACGTGTTCAGCAGCGTTGGTCTCCAGTAGATGGTGTTCAGCAGCGTTGGACTCCAGTAGACGTGTTCAGCAGCGTTGGTCTCCAGTAGACGTGTTCAGCAGCGTTGGTCTCCAGTAGACGGTGTTCAGCAGCGTTGGACTCCAGTAGACGTGTTCAGCAGCGTTGGTCTCCAGTAGATGGTGTTCAGCAGCGTTGGACTCCAGTAGACGTGTTCAGCAGCGTTGGACTCCAGTAGACGTGTTCAGCAGCGTTGGACTCCAGTAGACGTGTTCAGCAGCGTTGGTCTCCAGTAGATGGTGTTCAGCAGCGTTGGACTCCAGTAGATGGTGTTCAGCAGCGTTGGTCTCCAGTAGACGTGTTCAGCAGCGTTGGACTCCAGTAGACGTGTTCAGCAGCGTTGGACTCCAGTAGATGGTGTTCAGCAGCGTTGGACTCCAGTAGACGTGTTCAGCAGCGTTGGCCTCCAGTAGACGTGTTCAGCAGCGTTGGACTCCAGTAGACGTGTTCAGCAGCGTTGGACTCCAGTAGATGGTGTTCAGCAGCGTTGGTCTCCAGTAGACGTGTTCAGCAGCGTTGGACTCCAGTAGACGTGTTCAGCAGCGTTGGACTCCAGTAGACGTGTTCAGCAGCGTTGGACTCCAGTAGATGGTGTTCAGCAGCGTTGGTCTCCAGTAGACGTGTTCAGCAGCGTTGGACTCCAGTAGACGTGTTCAGCAGCGTTGGACTCCAGTAGATGGTGTTCAGCAGCGTTGGACTCCAGTAGACGTGTTCAGCAGCGTTGGACTCCAGTAGACGTGTTCAGCAGCGTTGGACTCCAGTAGATGGTGTTCAGCAGCGTTGGACTCCAGTAGACGTGTTCAGCAGCGTTGGCCTCCAGTAGACGTGTTCAGCAGCGTTGGACTCCAGTAGACGTGTTCAGCAGCGTTGGTCTCCAGTAGACGGTGTTCAGCAGCGTTGGTCTCCAGTAGACGGTGTTCAGCAGCGTTGGTCTCCAGTAGACGGTGTTCAGCAGCGTTGGTCTCCAGTAGACGGTGTTCAGCAGCGTTGGCTTGGTGCTGATGGTTTTCCTTTGATTTTTTGGGGCCCTGATCCAAACCCTATGTTCAGTATCTGCTGATCTAATACACGTATTAACATAAATGACCTTAGTGAAGTTAAGAGTGTTGTAGGTAACTGTAGCTCAATGTGTTGTCATTCAGATTTTGGGTGTTGTTGCATTTCATTCCTTTACTGCCACACGTGATCAAGAGGAAACTAGAATCCTCTTCAGACGTCCATCTCGTCATTGTCCTGTCCGATCAAAGGCTTCCACATTTGCCCGATAAATGTGTTGGTTTGTTTAAACTGCCTTTGTGCTGGAATTGATTTCTGTGTCCTGATTTCTTCAGAGTGGTTTTAACATAGTGGTCTACGAGATGTGTCAGGTACCTTGTAAAGAAACACAAACGCTTCAGAGCTGCTCCTGTAACTCCTCCATCGTTCCATTTTAACTGCCGCTACAATCAGTCGGATGTCTTCATGCAGCCTGGTCTCCGAAAAATGATGTTGTCATGCAAGAAGAACTCTGTTTCAAGGGAAACCGCTCCGAATTATATATTTTCACATTTGCATCAAACTGGTTTTAATTCTCATGCTCTCAATGCTCCACTGAAGGAGAGCAGCTGTGACATGTTTCAGTAGTGTTGTGGCAAAATGACGAGACGGCGAACTGAATTTGCAACCAGCGGGAATTGTTTTAATGCATATTCGTCAACATCAACGAGTTTAGCACATCGAAACAGATTCAAATGTATTACTTTCACAGATCACTTTTATAGTGAAGATTCACCCCCCTTGCTACTTTCCACCAATCAAACCAGTCCGTTGAACTAAAAACAAAGCATGAAGAATCCTGATTCAATCTGGTTAGTTATCGTCAAATGATCCATTCAAATCTGCCCGTATCGGTATCAGAACATCTCTGTGAACACATCTTTATAGTTACTTATCTGTAACCGTGTGTGTGTGTGTGTGTGTGTGTGTCTGTGAGTGTAAGAACAAACAGGACATTATCTCCTGGGAAATCTGAGACTTGGAGGAGAGAGAAAATAAAGTCAATAAAGAGGAGAGCTCATTCATCCTGTGTGCGCATCGGTCAAGGACACCACAGGACACGGCAACAGCATCACAGCAGGGAGCCACGTCACAGCTCGACAACCGAGTACAGGCCGCGAAGTGATGTCCTCGCTCATTCTGAGGGAGCGGAGCTCTACGTCGGTGCATCAGCTCCAAGTGCTGTCAGGATGTCTTCTATTGAACCGTGTAGTTCTTATAATAATGATCGATTGATACGTGGAATCTGCTGACTCACAGTTTGTGTGTTTTGTTGAGCGGTTGGTCGGTGAGCGAAGGGTTTTGGGTGGTTATGGATGGACTGGACATGTTTTCAAAGAGGAAACTATGAACGGCAGCCAATGACTGTAGAGACCAGAGGTCTCACTTATACAACAGAGCGTAGGATCCGTGTAAACGTTCAAAGGAGGAAATGCAAGTACGGCAAAAAATATTCAGATCTATAAAAGCTTGCGTACTTCTGCCAGTGAGCAATTTCCTTTGATGAATCCCAAATCAACCTGTGAACATCCTCGCGTCCCGCGCTCTACACGCACACATTCCACCATAAACGATGCAAAGCACCTCGTGAACGTTGATGCATAGAAATGAGCTGCTGATCGGTGGCTCTTCACGGAGAATCACGGAGACGACCGAGAGGAAGAACACCCGTTCACTCCTATCGACACAGTCGTCACAGTGCCAGAGTATCTATCGCACAACAGAACACATCACGAATGTCAACGTGTTTATGTTTCCAGCAGTCAGACGCTGATGGATTCCAAAGTGATCACGACGATCAGTGGTACCCACGCTCGTTAAAAGAAAGGAAGTTTGATCGGTGAACACAGTTTGTTGATGTTCTCTTCTGGCATCATGATCAGGACTGATTGTGAGGATATGGAGTGATTGTGCGAGAGCTGTCGCTGGCTTTATTTCCACACTTTGCTCATTTACTAAATCCTGTAGTGCAGGTGGTGAAGACGTGGCAGGTGAGGTGACCGTGGTCGGTCCTCTGCTCCACTGAGAGCTGATGCATCAGATGGCTGTTCTCGGTTTGTCTGTGTCCTTCTTCACATTGTGATGCTGTATCACGGCTGTGCGGCACCTGCTGAATATTCCCAGTGCTGCCCATCACTCTCTGTGCTGGTGTGGGCGTGGCCTCCCTTCAGCTGGCTCTGCTCGTCATACTCACCTGTCCGCAATCAGGTCATCGAGCTCACCTGCTGCCCATCAGTCCCCCAACTCTTCAACCGCCGGCTTCTCATGCTTCCCCTCATTATCAGCTGACTCCAGCTTCATCTCTGCCTTCTGCATTCCTCCCCGCAGACCCTGGATTCCCGTTATTTAGCATCAGATCCAGATTCCTCTTACACCACCAACCTGTCTGTCAGTCATGTCGTACAATGGTTCGCATGATCTCTACAAAAAGTTATTCCTCGCTTTTCAGGTGTTCTCCTACAAAAGTCCAACAACACGTGTTGATTTTCCGCTGGTCGTCGTACATGCATACAGTCTTTTCAAAATAAAGTTACTTCTTCACAGGAAATAACTGACTGAGGTTTAGGCAAAAAAAAACACTTTGTGGTTTTGGTTAAAGGAACTACGGAAGTTTGCAAGTTGCGTGATGAATGAATGTTGACTCATCACTTCCCACTACGAAGGAACGGAGGTGACCTGAGTGAAAGGTCAGTTTTACTTTGACATCCACCTCGAAACGCCCCGTGTGGCTCTTACTGTCGCGTTCATGGTTATGTGGATTACAAAGGATTTTAATTTGTGGGATATCTGTGAATTACAATCCTCCATAGGTATATTACAAATACATGTATATTTACATGTATATATATATATTTGCATTGTTAACAGTTTAAAAGCATAAATAAAAATGATTTGGTAGTAGAAGTAATGCTTTATAGGTTTTCATGGCATTCCTTAAGCCTTTAATGACTGTATACGACAGATAAAAGATGCAACCCAAACACCATAATAACCACACCCTATTGCATGACTTACAACTGGTTAATAGTCACAATACACAAGAGCACCCAATTAAACCTTTATCCCACAACCATCCATTACTACAGCGGAGGAAACGCTGAAGCTGTCTGCCGTTGATCACCGTTGAGCGTTTTCCTTCACGGAGGACAGAAGTCTCCGTATGTGTACGTTGTGCACGTATACATACGTCTGTGTTTTAATCACTGAGTGCTGCAGTTTTTAATTACATACATTTTGCAACCGTGTGGCAAATGAATCTCTCTGTTTAAACTGTAATGGCATTTTAATGAGATTTTAGCTTAATTGCATAGCACCCATTGAGAGGGTAAAATATGGAGACAATGGGTAATAAGTGAGGTTGGGAGTCTGCTGATACAGTATGAATGGACCACAGAACCATCTCCTCCGCTTCATCTACAGACAGAAGAGCGGGGAAGTGAGATCTCGGACTCCTTCGTCTCACCAATGCTGTCAGGCAACAAACACAAAGACAACTATCGTCACCGGTGGGTCATTGGGGCCACGTAACACTTTGGAAAGTGGCCTATTAGAGCAAGGTCATCCTGCTCTTTGCATGAGAATATAATCCAGCATTACATGTCAGCATCCGTCAGTCGCTGAACAGGTTCTGTGCTCCACATCGGTGTGTGCACGTACTGACGTCTAAAGGTTTTACCAGCTTGTGTCCGTTTGTTCCTCAAACAAACCACCAGCAAGAGAGAGCTGCACCATCCAAGTGGGCCTTCATGAAACAAGTTCTGGCGAAATGAAAAAGAGTAAAGCAGATTCATGAAGACAAAGTACCGTTTTTGAGCAACCCAGTTGCCTCGTTCCTCTCAGACGCACACACTCGTCCTGGGACACATTCACACGGCGGATGCAATAACAGAGACATTGCGTTCCCTGTTTTATGTCCTGTTATTGTCCCCAGAGGTCATTTATTTTCTGCTGCATAGTATTACCTAAAGTGTGATAGCCATGCTGATGAAGAGTGCCCTGAATGTACATACAATACAATTACAGTCCACGACTCGCTGCGATAATAGTGAATTGAAATTGACTTTGCTTGTAATCTGTTTTCCTGCGCGTGCACGAGTGTGATATCCAGAGAGCAAAGAGGAGTGTGTGTGTTACAGTGTGACAGCATGTGTGTGTGTGTGTGTCCCTGCATGGATAAGTGTGCTCATCTAATAGATTGCTGTTGCCTGCATCCCCCCCACCCTCCTGTACTTTACCTGAACCGAGTCAGACATCAGGTAGCAGCATTGTTCTGAGGCAGACGTGTAATTGTCTTGTTTAATGAGCCGTGGCACCTTCTCAAAACGCAAAGCCCCAAAATGAGCTCTACGTTTAGCGAGCTCGAACAGGAAGTAAAGGATCCGCCGAGGCCACTGAACCAGAGCGCCAATCTGTTCCAGTGTTCGGATGAACACGGCAGGACCATTGAAACAGCAAGCGCTCTTCTCCGTCACGCTGCTCTCTGAATGTTTCTCTTGAATACGCTAAACGGATCGTTTGACTCTTGCGTGTCGAGATTGTTACCGTTGTCAATTTAGGTTTTATGTCTGTGGTTTTTGTTTTAAATGTTTATTTGACTTATTTACTGTACCTTTACTGTGTGATTACATCATTATTATCCTGGTTTTGATCTTGTTTTTTCTACTTATGTTTATTTGCACGATCCACTCTGCTGCTGTAATCCTGCAAATGTCCCGCTGTGGACGACTAAAGGAGAAGATTGTTAAACGGCCTCATGTCCCTGTTAAATGTGAAGCTAAAGGCAGCTAGCCTCATGATGTATTCCACTTAAAGAACATTGTTTCACTCTCGTGTGGATATTCAACCGATGCTGACCGATGCTGAATGTCGTCGATGGTCGGCCGAGTTCTCCCGTCCGTCAGCGCCTCCTTCCTTCCAACATGTGTGCTGCGTCGCATCACGCTGCTGCTATTTACACCTGTAGCGCAGCGTCAGCTGCTAGCTGCTAGCTGCTAGCTGCTAGCTGCTAGCTGCTAGCTGCTAGCTGCTAGCTGCTAGCTGCTAGCTGCTAGCTGCCGGCTCAGCCGTCTGCATGTTGAGAGCCATGAGGGGGCAATAGAAACGCTCCGGTTTAAAACATAAAGCTCACACTGCTGCTACATACAATTGTTAAAATGTCTCATAGATTCTTTTGCATTTCGTGCTTTTGCTTTTGATGATGGAGGTACATTTCGTACAAAACTCTTCTTTTACTCATTGTCAAAGCAGTACTTTTACCCATGAAGTATTTGTACACTGTGGCGTTACTTTCATTCAAGTACATTATCTGAATACTTCCTCAATCACTGATGAACCTGTACAGCTCACAAACATGAAACACGTTGTACTTTGCTTGTTTAATCCAAACTAATAAGGTTGTGTCATGAAGTGGTACGGGGGAGTTATATGGAGCAGCAACTTCCTCAAGTTGCCATCAAATAAAACACAACATGTTAATCATTGATCTGAAGATGTGGACGTTGTTGACACCTTTTGGACTCTTTCCTCCTATTTCCAGTCTTTATGCTAAGCTAAGCGGCTGCTGGCTAGCTTCATATTTAGCGTATAGATGTACAGAAGCGAACTCTTAAGACATTAAACATGAACTGAGACCCATTTCTATTCATGTATTTCTCTGATTGTGTGAAACTATTATCTCACTGAAAGAGACTCAGACAATGAAGATGTGAGTCATCATGAGCGCTCCAGAGAGGCCGTCACCAATGATTCATGCAACGCGTTCCGTGAGACAAAGACGAGTGAGACCTTCACCTCACTGAGTAAAGCGAACAGACACCTGTTCGTAACCGCGTGACATCAGTTATCACGTGTTCACTTCTCACTGGGCACGGAGAGAAACCAGATCAAAGATAAAGGCACAGCATAGAGCCAGATGGATGGAATTGTGCAGTTTTTCTGCAGGATTTCTCGGTGTCTCGGTGGCTGTTTTTATTTTTGCGTGTGATCAATTCACATATCAATGTGATTCGAACTATTGTTTTTGTCACGAGTACACAGAACGTATACAACACGGAGGCTCCGTGCAAACTTTATTACTCCTTTCAACCTCGACAAAGGCAGAGCAGACCACCCCTTTCACAATAAAAGCTTCTGGACTTAAACGCTGTGTAACCGTTTTACCAGAGCCTCTGACCTCAAGCAAAGTCAATCAGACATGTTTACAGTAGCTTAGTCTTTAACGATTACACTGAGACAGATGATATGAACAGCTATGATGCAAAATATTTGTAGTCGCATAAATCACATTCTTGTATTGTTTATTCATCATGCCTCTGGTGTGTGAAGGAGTGGAGAACGAATTAAAGACAATAACGACAATAATGAGACTATGAGAAGTGTGTGTTGGTGTGTGTGGCAGTGTGTCTGTGTGTGTGTGTGTGTGTGTGTGTCTGTGTGTGTGTGTGTCTGTGTGGCTGTGTGTGTGTGTGTGTGGGGGGGGGGGTGTTGCCACCTTGGCGTGCAATTAATACCAATATCCCGCTTCCATCAGACCATTAAGCGGATCAACCCACACGATTTAGCGCTGAGATGAGGCGAGGAGCGTTCACAGACGACCACAGCTGCACGTTACTCATGTGCATAACGAAACCACCGAAGAAGAGATCTCCCTTTAAGCCTGGCCCTGAAATATCAGCAATGGGTTTCCCCATCTGGGATAGTTTGTTATTATGGCTGAGATGCAGGAATAACAGGACTGTAGGTCACAAAGAGCTGGAGAACAGCTGAAGCCCTCTCGATGAGCGCAGCATTTGATTCACCGTTTCAATGCAGCAGCAGTGCCTCAGAGCCGCGGTGTCATTATGTAATGAATGCAAATGAAGCAATCAAAAGCTTATGAGCTGATACAAGCTTGGATTGAAGTGGGCAGACACTAAGTGCGCAATCTTCCGCCGGTGGAGGTCTTTTTTGAAATGATGCGAATGCTTTGTCAGATGTATTCCTTTCATCACTTTAATTTTACATTTGCCATATTTTAAAGCTGCACTGGTGGAAATGTGTGTGACGTCTTATCAGCATAAATCACAGAGTAGGCTGCAGATACCCCCCCCCCCCTCCTTTAATTAAGTTGCCTTAGTTCACTTTATATTTCCCTATTCTGGTGTTGAGTGGAGGTATGGCATCACCCTGTGTCGATGCTCCCTCACTCTTATGTTTCCTCAGCCCTATGCTCCCTCACTCTTATGTTTCCTCAGTCCTATGCTCCCTCACTCTTATGTTTCCTCAGTCCTATGCTCCCTCACTCTTATGTTTCCTCAGCCCTATGCTCCCTCACTCTTATGTTTCCTCAGTCCTATGCTCCCTCACTCTTATGTTTCCTCAGTCCTATGCTCCCTCACTCTTATGTTTCCTCAGCCCTATGTTCCCTCACTCTTATGTTTCCTCAGCCCTATGCTCCCTCACTCTTATGTTTCCTCAGTCCTATGCTCCCTCACTCTTATGTTTCCTCAGTCCTATGCTCCCTCACTCTTATGTTTCCTCAGCCCTATGTTCCCTCACTCTTATGTTTCCTCAGCCCTATGCTCCCTCACTCTTATGTTTCCTCAGTCCTATGCTCCCTCACTCTTATGTTTCCTCAGCCCTATGTTCCCTCACTCTTATGTTTCCTCAGCCCTATGCTCCCTCACTCTTATGTTTCCTCAGCCCTATGCTCCCTCACTCTTATGTTTCCTCAGTCCTATGCTCCCTCACTCTTATGTTTCCTCAGCCCTATGTTCCCTCACTCTTATGTTTCCTCAGCCCTATGCTCCCTCACTCTTATGTTTCCTCAGCCCTATGCTCCCTCACTCTTATGTTTCCTCAGCCCTATGCTCCCTCACTCTTATGTTTCCTCAGCCCTATGCTCCCTCACTCTTATGTTTCCTCAGTCCTATGCTCCCTCACTCTTATGTTTCCTCAGCCCTATGCTCCCTCACTCTTATGTTTCCTCAGCCCTATGCTCCCTCACTCTTATGTTTCCTCAGTCCTATGCTCCCTCACTCTTATGTTTCCTCAGCCCTATGCTCCCTCACTCTTATGTTTCCTCAGTCCTATGCTCCCTCACTCTTATGTTTCCTCAGCCCTATGCTCCCTCACTCTTATGTTTCCTCAGTCCTATGCTCCCTCACTCTTATGTTTCCTCAGTCCTATGCTCCCTCACTCTTATGTTTCCTCAGCCCTATGCTCCCTCACTCTTATGTTTCCTCAGCCCTATGCTCCCTCACTCTTATGTTTCCTCAGTCCTATGCTCCCTCACTCTTATGTTTCCTCAGCCCTATGCTCCCTCACTCTTATGTTTCCTCAGTCCTATGCTCCCTCACTCTTATGTTTCCTCAGCCCTATGCTCCCTCACTCTTATGTTTCCTCAGCCCTATGTTCCCTCACTCTTATGTTTCCTCAGCCCTATGCTCCCTCACTCTTATGTTTCCTCAGCCCTATGCTCCCTCACTCTTATGTTTCCTCAGCCCTATGTTCCCTCACTCTTATGTTTCCTCAGCCCTATGCTCCCTCACTCTTATGTTTCCTCAGCCCTATGTTCCCTCACTCTTATGTTTCCTCAGCCCTATGCTCCCTCACTCTTATGTTTCCTCAGTCCTATGCTCCTCACTCTTATGTTTCCTCAGTCCTATGCTCCCTCACTCTTATGTTTCCTCAGCCCTATGCTCCCTCACTCTTATGTTTCCTCAGCCCTCTGTTCCCTCACTCTTATGTTTCCTCAGTCCTATGCTCCCTCACTCTTATGTTTCCTCAGCCCTATGCTCCCTCACTCTTATGTTTCCTCAGCCCTCTGTTCCCTCACTCTTGTTTCCTCAGTCGTATGTTCCCTCACTCTTATGTTTCCTCAGTCCTATGCTCCCTCACTCTTATGTTTCCTCAGCCGTATGCTCCCTCACTCTTATGTTTCCTCAGTCCTATGCTCCCTCACTCTTATGTTTCCTCAGCCGTATGCTCCCTCACTCTTATGTTTCCTCAGTCCTATGCTCCCTCACTCTTATGTTTCCTCAGTCCTATGCTCCCTCACTCTTATGTTTCCTCAGTCCTATGCTCCCTCACTCTTATGTTTCCTCAGCCCTATGTTCCCTCACTCTTATGTTTCCTCAGCCCTATGTTCCCTCACTCTTATGTTTCCTCAGCCCTATGTTCCCTCACTCTTATGTTTCCTCAGCCCTATGCTCCCTCACTCTTATGTTTCCTCAGTCCTATGCTCCCTCACTCTTATGTTTCCTCAGCCCTATGCTCGCTCACTCTTATGTTTCCTCAGTCCTATGCTCCCTCACTCTTATGTTTCCTCAGTCCTATGCTCCCTCACTCTTATGTTTCCTCAGCCCTATGCTCGCTCACTCTTATGTTTCCTCAGTCCTATGCTCCCTCACTCTTATGTTTCCTCAGCCCTATGCTCCCTCACTCTTATGTTTCCTCAGCCCTATGTTCCCTCACTCTTATGTTTCCTCAGTCCTATGCTCCCTCACTCTTATGTTTCCTCAGTCCTATGCTCCCTCACTCTTATGTTTCCTCAGCCCTATGCTCCCTCACTCTTATGTTTCCTCAGCCCTATGCTCCCTCACTCTTATGTTTCCTCAGCCCTATGCTCCCTCACTCTTATGTTTCCTCAGTCCTATGCTCCCTCACTCTTATGTTTCCTCAGCCCTATGTTCCCTCACTCTTATGTTTCCTCAGCCCTATGCTCCCTCACTCTTATGTTTCCTCAGCCCTATGCTCCCTCACTCTTGTGTTTCCTCAGCCCTATGCTCCCTCACTCTTGTGTTTCCTCAGCCCTATGTTCCCTCACTCTTGTGTTTCCTCAGCCCTATGCTCCCTCACTCTTGTGTTTCCTCAGCCCTATGCTCCCTCACTCTTATGTTTCCTCAGCCCTATGCTCCCTCACTCTTATGTTTCCTCAGCCCTATGCTCCCTCACTCTTGTGTTTCCTCAGCCCTATGCTCCCTCACTCTTGTGTTTCCTCAGCCCTATGCTCCCTCACTCTTGTGTTTCCTCAGCCCTATGCTCCCTCACTCTTGTGTTTCCTCAGCCCTATGCTCCCTCACTCTTGTGTTTCCTCAGCCCTATGCTCCCTCACTCTTGTGTTTCCTCAGCCCTATGCTCCCTCACTCTTGTGTTTCCTCAGCCCTATGCTCCCTCACTCTTGTGTTTCCTCAGCCCTATGCTCCCTCACTCTTGTGTTTCCTCAGCCCTATGCTCCCTCACTCTTGTGTTTCCTCAGCCCTATGCTCCCTCACTCTTGTGTTTCCTCAGCCCTATGCTCCCTCACTCTTGTGTTTCCTCAGCCCTATGCTCCCTCACTCTTATGTTTCCTCAGCCCTATGCTCCCTCACTCTTATGTTTCCTCAGCCCTATGCTCCCTCACTCTTATGTTTCCTCAGCCCTATGCTCCCTCACTCTTATGTTTCCTCAGCCCTATGCTCCCTCACTCTTATGTTTCCTCAGCCCTATGCTCCCTCACTCTTATGTTTCCTCAGCCCTATGCTCCCTCACTCTTATGTTTCCTCAGTCCTATGCTCCCTCACTCTTATGTTTCCTCAGCCCTATGCTCCCTCACTCTTATGTTTCCTCAGTCCTATGCTCCCTCACTCTTATGTTTCCTCAGTCCTATGCTCCCTCACTCTTATGTTTCCTCAGCCCTATGCTCCCTCACTCTTATGTTTCCTCAGTCCTATGCTCCCTCACTCTTATGTTTCCTCAGCCCTATGCTCCCTCACTCTTATGTTTCCTCAGCCCTATGCTCCCTCACTCTTATGTTTCCTCAGTCCTATGCTCCCTCACTCTTATGTTTCCTCAGCCCTATGCTCCCTCACTCTTATGTTTCCTCAGCCCTATGCTCCCTCACTCTTATGTTTCCTCAGTCCTATGCTCCCTCACTCTTATGTTTCCTCAGCCCTATGTTCCCTCACTCTTATGTTTCCTCAGCCCTATGCTCCCTCACTCTTATGTTTCCTCAGCCCTATGTTCCCTCACTCTTATGTTTCCTCAGCCCTATGCTCCCTCACTCTTATGTTTCCTCAGTCCTATGCTCCCTCACTCTTATGTTTCCTCAGCCCTATGTTCCCTCACTCTTATGTTTCCTCAGCCCTATGCTCCCTCACTCTTATGTTTCCTCAGTCCTATGCTGTTATGGGAGTTCGCAGGTAGGACCCAAACGCAAGACCACAGGAGACAGAAGTTACTATGAACAGGTTTTATTGAGACTGTGTGAAGGTGTGGAGCCCGTGGTCCGACACCCGAGTGGCAGATCGACGGTGTGAGGCCCGTGGCTCGACACCGGAGGGCTGGCAGCTTGACGGCGAGAGTAGTCCGTGTCACACAAGGAGGGTAGAGCGGCGGAGTGTAATCCGTACACACAAGGCGGGCAGAGGACGCCACGGGGTTGACGCGGGTGAAAAACGGTACGACCTGACAACCCCAGACTGCAGGGCCAGAGCTTATGTAGTGCCAGGAGACTCATTAGTGGGCCCTGAGTCTGGTGTGTCAGGCAGCAGGAGGTGATCAGCTGGAGTGTCCTCAGCTGTGCACACTCAAGGGTGTCGCCATGGGAGGCCTCAGGTCAGACAGGGATCCTGGATCCTGACATATGCTCCCTCACTCTTATGTTTCCTCAGTCCTATGCTCGCTCACTCTTATGTTTCCTCAGTCCTATGCTCGCTCACTCTTATGTTTCCTCAGCCCTATGCTCCCTCACTCTTATGTTTCCTCAGTCCTATGCTCCCTCACTCTTATGTTTCCTCAGTCCTATGCTCGCTCACTCTTATGTTTCCTCAGCCCTATGCTCCCTCACTCTTATGTTTCCTCAGTCCTATGCTCGCTCACTCTTGTGTTTCCTCAGCCCTATGCTCCCTCACTCTTATGTTTCCTCAGCCCTATGCTCGCTCACTCTTATGTTTCCTCAGCCCTATGCTCCCTCACTCTTATGTTTCCTCAGTCCTATGCTCGCTCACTCTTATGTTTCCTCAGTCCTATGCTCGCTCACTCTTATGTTTCCTCAGCCCTATGCTCCCTCACTCTTATGTTTCCTCAGTCCTATGCTCGCTCACTCTTATGTTTCCTCAGCCCTATGCTCCCTCACTCTTATGTTTCCTCAGCCCTATGCTCGCT
Organism: Melanostigma gelatinosum; assembly: GCF_949748355.1. Lineage (NCBI taxonomy): Eukaryota > Metazoa > Chordata > Actinopteri > Perciformes > Zoarcidae > Melanostigma > Melanostigma gelatinosum. The sequence continues at coordinate 1,871,494 of NC_136636.1, forward strand.
CACTCTTATGTTTCCTCAGCCCTATGCTCCCTCACTCTTATGTTTCCTCACTCTTATGTTTCCTCAGCCCTATGCTCGCTCACTCTTATGTTTCCTCAGCCCTATGTTCCCTCACTCTTATGTTTCCTCAGCCCTATGCTCCCTCACTCTTATGTTTCCTCAGTCCTATGCTCCCTCACTCTTATGTTTCCTCAGCCCTATGCTCCCTCACTCTTATGTTTCCTCAGCCCTATGCTCCCTCACTCTTGTGTTTCCTCAGCCCTATGCTCCCTCACTCTTGTGTTTCCTCAGCCCTATGCTCCCTCACTCTTGTGTTTCCTCAGCCCTATGCTCCCTCACTCTTGTGTTTCCTCAGCCCTATGCTCCCTCACTCTTGTGTTTCCTCAGCCCTATGCTCCCTCACTCTTGTGTTTCCTCAGCCCTATGCTCCCTCACTCTTATGTTTCCTCAGCCCTATGCTCCCTCACTCTTATGTTTCCTCAGCCCTATGTTCCCTCACTCTTATGTTTCCTCAGCCCTATGCTCCCTCACTCTTATGTTTCCTCAGCCCTATGCTCCCTCACTCTTATGTTTCCTCAGTCCTATGCTCCCTCACTCTTATGTTTCCTCAGCCCTATGCTCCCTCACTCTTATGTTTCCTCAGCCCTATGCTCCCTCACTCTTATGTTTCCTCAGTCCTATGCTCCCTCACTCTTATGTTTCCTCAGCCCTATGCTCCCTCACTCTTATGTTTCCTCAGTCCTATGCTCCCTCACTCTTATGTTTCCTCAGCCCTATGCTCCCTCACTCTTATGTTTCCTCAGTCCTATGCTCCCTCACTCTTATGTTTCCTCAGCCCTATGCTCCCTCACTCTTATGTTTCCTCAGTCCTATGCTCCCTCACTCTTATGTTTCCTCAGCCCTATGCTCCCTCACTCTTATGTTTCCTCAGCCCTATGCTCCCTCACTCTTATGTTTCCTCAGTCCTATGCTCCCTCACTCTTATGTTTCCTCAGCCCTATGCTCCCTCACTCTTATGTTTCCTCAGTCCTATGCTCCCTCACTCTTATGTTTCCTCAGCCCTATGCTCCCTCACTCTTATGTTTCCTCAGCCCTATGTTCCCTCACTCTTATGTTTCCTCAGCCCTATGCTCCCTCACTCTTATGTTTCCTCAGCCCTATGCTCCCTCACTCTTATGTTTCCTCAGCCCTATGTTCCCTCACTCTTATGTTTCCTCAGCCCTATGTTCCCTCACTCTTATGTTTCCTCAGCCCTATGCTCCCTCACTCTTATGTTTCCTCAGCCCTATGTTCCCTCACTCTTATGTTTCCTCAGCCCTATGCTCCCTCACTCTTATGTTTCCTCAGTCCTATGCTGTTATGGGAGTTCGCAGGTAGGACCCAAACGCAAGACCACAGGAGACAGAAGTTACTATGAACAGGTTTTATTGAGACTGTGTGAAGGTGTGGAGCCCGTGGTCCGACACCCGAGTGGCAGATCGACGGTGTGAGGCCCGTGGCTCGACACCGGAGGGCTGGCAGCTTGACGGCGAGAGTAGTCCGTGTCACACAAGGAGGGCAGAGCGGCGGAGTGTAATCCGTACACACAAGGCGGGCAGAGGACGCCACGGGGTTGACGCGGGTGAAAGACGGTACGACCTGACAACCCCAGACTGCAGGACCAGAGCTTATGTAGTGCCAGGAGACTCATTAGTGGGCCCTGAGTCTGGTGTGTCAGGCAGCAGGAGGTGATCAGCTGGAGTGTCCTCAGCTGTGCACACTCAAGGGTGTGGCCATGGGAGGCCTCAGGTCAGACAGGGATCCTGGATCCTGACATATGCTCCCTCACTCTTATGTTTCCTCAGTCCTATGTTCCCTCACTCTTATGTTTCCTCAGTCCTATGCTCCCTCACTCTTATGTTTCCTCAGTCCTATGTTCCCTCACTCTTATGTTTCCTCAGTCCTATGCTCGCTCACTCTTATGTTTCCTCAGCCCTATGCTCGCTCACTCTTATGTTTCCTCAGTCCTATGCTCCCTCACTCTTATGTTTCCTCAGCCCTATGCTCGCTCACTCTTATGTTTCCTCAGTCCTATGCTCCCTCACTCTTATGTTTCCTCAGTCCTATGCTCCCTCACTCTTATGTTTCCTCAGCCCTATGCTCGCTCACTCTTATGTTTCCTCAGTCCTATGCTCGCTCACTCTTATGTTTCCTCAGTCCTATGCTCCCTCACTCTTATGTTTCCTCAGCCCTATGCTCCCTCACTCTTATGTTTCCTCAGTCCTATGCTCCCTCACTCTTATGTTTCCTCAGCCCTATGCTCCCTCACTCTTATGTTTCCTCAGCCCTATGCTCCCTCACTCTTATGTTTCCTCAGTCCTATGCTCCCTCACTCTTATGTTTCCTCAGTCCTATGCTCCCTCACTCTTATGTTTCCTCAGCCCTATGCTCGCTCACTCTTATGTTTCCTCAGCCCTATGCTCCCTCACTCTTATGTTTCCTCAGCCCTATGCTCCCTCACTCTTATGTTTCCTCAGCCCTACTTTAGCAGCTGAAGTGAACAAGGACCCCTTTACTTCCGTGTCAGGTCCAACATGAGTCTGAACCTTGAATATAACACACTCCTTCAGGACGAGCAGGGATTGTTTCCTGTTGGTGGAATCTCTCACAGAGCTTGGCGCTGCTGCAGTCGGTGTGCGGCAGCGAGTCTTCAGCTGGCGATAGCTGGAAGCTTGATATTCTCCCAGCAGCGGGGACCATGTGCTACATCCCGGGCTTGTGGAGGAAGACGTTAGCACGGCTGGCTCCATTGGGTGAAGCTTTTTGTTTTCCCCAACAAGCTGTTTGGCTGCCAGCTGGGTCAGCGTGCAGCCAAACAGCTAAAGGTGCTGCTGGTTTCATTGGGCAGGCACTGCTGCTGGTTTGTCAGCATGTGTTTCATGGCACAGCTTCCCAAGTTCCTGATTAACTCAACACAGTCTGTGTTTTCATACATCACCACAAGCTGAGCATCTCTCCCCCCCCCCGCCCCCCCCCCCCACAGATGGTTAAATAAGACTTGCTTGACAAAAAGGTAAGCAAAGTATTTTTACTCCCAACACAACCTGTCACAGAAGCTTGTTATTTCTGTTATACGTGCCTCCTGGAAGTATTTTACGACTCCCTTGAAGTCATAAAGGGCACATGAAGCCTGCCCAATCCCATAAAAGCTGAACATCTGGTGTGGGACAGTAGCACAGAGGAAAGAAGCACATTAAAACGTGTGGTTTATACTGTCCTGGTCTGCAGGAGGGGAGGGAAGCGGAGCTTCTGCCCGGAGTCAGACGGCTCAGCACTGTGTCCTCCGTACGTCTGCGTTCCACTCATTCAGAGGAGAGGAGATGTTGGAGACAGCACGTCACACATAATGGCTCTCGTGAGAGGTTCATATCCTGCACATGCTTTATGAGGAAGGAAGCGTCACATTAGTCAGAGCTTAAAGATTCACACAAGACGTTTACGTCCAGTGTTGTTTGTTTACGAGGACATTTCAGAGCTTAACTTACTTCTTATCCTCTTTTACTTTTCAATCTTCTCTTGTTGTAATTTACTTTTTCTATTTTACTTCATGTTATGACTATATTTACCTCTTATTGATATTCTATGTTGCACTGGTCTCAGTATTACTTCTTATACACTCAATACTTATTACTCTGTCGCTTATTGTATGACGATATTCTTCTGTTGTGATCTTTTATTCATCTCTGGCACAATAATTTCCTTTAATGAAGTTCTGTTTCATGTAATCTCACATCATGGTTTCTTACATTGTTAAGCTGCAGCTTTCTATCTGAATGATCAGGACTTGTGTGTGTTGTCAAAGCGCGCAGACCGTGAGGAGTGAGGCATGAAGTGACCTGCATGCTCCTGCGAGGGTGAATGAATATCTTCAAACGATTCCAATGATTCATTGATTTAGTAAATCTTCTCCGCCTGTGAATATCTCTGCTTGGTTACCAGGAAACAGAAAGAATAACGAGCCGACTCACCTGTCAGTCAACGCGTTAACGTAGATGCACTTTGGCCGACGGCAAGCTTTGGGAAGTTGTTTGTGACCTATTTGCTCATGTCAGCTGTGTTTGATAGTAACACCTGCTGGATCATGTGCACAGTAAGTAGGCTGTTAAAAAAACCAACAGTTTAACTGCTGACTGAGTCGTGAATTACAGCACATTAACGTTTCTTCATTTCAGGAGTTGGCTTCCTGCCATCTTTGCCGTTCTGCAAAATGTGAGTCAGTTTTAGAGTTTAGGGGAAGAAGAGGAATACCTGATTATCTGGCAACCAAAAATGTCAAAATTCAATTTCAGCTTTGATTTCTCTGGGAGGCCAGGACTCCTGCTCTCGAGGCCGCTCAGAAAACAGGCCGAGGACACATTTGACAGTGTTTTTGGCTGACTCGGATATTCAGCCATATGTATTCAAGGCAGAGTTTACGGTCGAGTGAGTGGAGAGAGGCTGCAGGAACGACAAACACCAACCGGTGGTGCCTTTGCTCAAATTGTCCACCGATGCCAACAGAAGCCGAATCGTTCTGCAGTGGATGCCGGTGTCGGCCTTTATCGTCGGATGCTGTTGCCGACGCCAACCCAGAGTGTGTGTGCGTACGAACTACGCATGAAAGTTTCCCTCCTCACATGCACAGAGGTGTGATGGAGACCTGCAGCAGGATCCCGAAGATGAACTGGACAAGAGAACCAAGACCAGCAGGGCAGAGGGGATAGAGAGGGCAGAGCACCAGTGGGTCCGCTGCCGTATGCGTTTTGTTAACATGCCTCTTGGCGAAATGCAGGGCTTTTATTGTGAAAAGGTAAAAACCGGAAGGAGTTAAACTGTAATGTGCTGCCATAAGAAGAGTGGTTGCCATCTTTGGTAATGCTGGTTCTATTACCTGCATAAGGCATTCGTGTCTGTGCTCTGAGTCCAAGACGTGACTTGCGGGTTGTTCACGTTTTTCGGCAACGAGCCTGTCCATTCCGAGAGGCTCAGTGGTGGAAGGAGGACACCTGTCGGCCGGAATCATCTTCAACAGGTGTCGAAGCAATACAGTGCAGGCAAACTGTACATTAAATAAATAAATGTGCTAAAACAACATAAAGAGACAGAGCGGTCAACAACAGAAAAAGACAGACTCGGCGTGTTGCTATCAGGCTTACTTCCTACTTCACCTACAAATATGTAAAATATTTGCACGTAAACAAACAACAACTTTAACACAGAACGAGAGTAGATTGCTGGAAGTCCACTTTGAGTGTAAATGAACATATTTACAGTTTGTTAATGTTTGATGATGATGAAGATCAACATTCCGTTTACTTCTGTGCTCCTCAAGCAGAGAGTGTTCAGGACACGACGCAGCCTGGAGCACCGAGGAGCGCTGTCAAAGTCTCCTCACAACTTTAACCATGTCTTGTTATTCTTGAGGCATTTTTCACGACTTTCTCAGACCATCAATTTCTTTTCATACCACACAATGCGGCACCCGAGCGCATTGATGAATGCCCTTTATGCGACTCTCCCGTCGTCGCATCTGAAGCGTAGTGAGCTTGAAGAACTCCCGACGTTACGCAACTGCAAAGGCTGCCTTTGTGTTTGTGCCATCAATTACAAAAGCTGTGCCTCTCATTTCATTAAGTTGTTGTCGAGCTGCGAATGGCTTTGGTTTGTTAAACAAACACACAAAGAGTCGCGTTAGTGTGACCTATTTTTCTAATGTCAGGCGTGTTTATTGAAAACACCTGCTAGATCCCATGCTGCTCTGGGTGAGAACTCAAACCTACAGGTGAATGGAAAGAAACTTCTTCTTTTGAAAGCAAAAACAAATCCACAATGTTTGCTCTCTCGTCTCGACTCAGACGCGAGATCGGCTTCATTTCTGTGCTTTGCATACAAATAGAAGTCCAGGATGTGTTGGGCCTCGTGTTCAGACTGCAAACAGTAAAAAAAAACGGCCAAAAACAACCTCGATGACGTGTTTTTCATTGGCTGACAGACAAACGGCTGTAAAAAGCTCCTGCAGCGTCTCGCTGGTACCGGGAATCAAAAGGTGTTGACTCGCCTGTCGAGCTATGACCTACATTAGATGCCGACAGGTGGAGCGAGGCCAGTTCCTGTCACCTAATTCCTGGTTTCAGGTGACCCGCTGCGGCATCTTAATCATTCCTAAGAAACACACGAAGGTGCAACCCGGCTTCATCCATCACTGGCCTCAATCTGATGCTTCTGTTGTGACACTTAGTTTGTGGAGGTTGTGTCTGAAGTCTAATTATATGCAGATGACTTCGTCGCAAACGGCTTCATTGTTACAGCACATTCAACTTATTATTTTGGCTTTTGCCATCTTTCCCTTTCAGCAACACGTGTCTGATGAAGATTCCCAAGAGGCGACAGGAGGGAAGCGAGAGAAGCGCTGGTTACCTGGCAACCTCCAGTCACCCTGATGTCAGTTGATCTTAAAGGAACAACTTCAATGATTAGTTGTTTTGTGACAGTTTGAGCTCTTCTTCTCGGGCTGTGAATATCTCTGCTTGGTTACCAGGAAACAAACACGCGTAACGAGCCGACTCACCTGTCAGTCAACGCGTTAACGTAGATGCACTTTGGCCGACGGCAAGCTTTGGGAAGTTGTTTGTGTGACCTATTTGCTCATGTCAGCTGTGTTTGATAGTAACACCTGCTGGATCATGTGCACAGTAAGTAGGCTGTTAAAAAAACCAACAGTTTAACTGCTGACTGAGTCGTGAATTAAAGCACATTAACGTTTCTTCATTTCAGGAGTTGGCTTCCTGCCATCTTTGCCTTTCTGCAAAATGTGGGTCAGTTTTGGAGTTTAGGGGAAGAAGAGGAATACCTGATTATCTGGTTAAACCTCTGCTTCTTTACCTGTCAGGTTGAGAACATCAAACTCCAGTTTAGTGTGTTTAGAGAAACAAAAAGGTAATTTTATCTTATTCCTCTTAAAGACTCGGTAAAAAGACAGACAGAGGCAGCTACTGTCTCAGAGGTTTGAACACACAGATCGACAGCCAAGTCTACAAAACAACAACGCAACCACACCAATGATAAGTGGGGGTAATGTTCACCATGGCCGCCATCGTTTAGCATGCTAGCATGCTAACATGTCAGTCTGGACCAAAGTCGTGGGTCAGCAGATCGACAGTGACGTCAAAATCCGTACAAAACTGGTCACAGTCCTTCCAACGAGGACGGACTTCCTGACTCGGCAGCCAAAAACGCATCAATAAAATATCAACATTTTGACGTTTGGCCTTCGTTACAGGCGGTGACTTGAGTTGATACGTTTCCATCGATGACACTGCTGCACATCATGGTGCGCGCTAGATAAGCTGTGTGAGTGAAGAAGAACAAAACACAAAAACATTGGACGAAATATTTGACAAGGAAACGGTTCTTATTCATGATTGGACAGAACCCTGAAAGTTCTTTGTAAACACCCACAGATGAACAGACTGTCACTGAGTGGAGTTGTTGATGTGTTGTTCTGAAAGCACAGGAAGTTCACCCCGCGTGGATATGAGCTGTTTTGAGTGACAGCGTCGCCGTGTTTCATTTAATGTGTCCGACGTCCCGTCCTTCAACCCGCGGTGGACATCGCACTCGTCCCCATCACCCGAAACGCTCGAGTGAACTCAATCTCGAAAGCCGTGAGACTTCTGTGTTCACTTTTACCCGTTGACTTGCTGCAGAGGCAGTGATGCAGAGTTCATTTCAAAGGCACACCGCTGACAGTCTTCACTTTATAAGGGCAGCGAGCAGACGGCTCACTGGGAGCTACCATTTAAACCAAGCTGACAGTGGAGCCATTGATGATGGGCTCACTTTACTTTAAATTCAATTAATTCAAGATTTAAATGTCAAACCTGTCAACACATGGTTGTGTCTATTCCGTGTGAGTCATTTATGGAAGATTCGCTTCGGCAAACGAACCTTCGGAGATGCCGGCCGCTCCTCTTCCTCTCTGTGTCGGATGAAGTGATTGACGGCGATGAGGCACTGAGGTTCTGCTTCTTTACGCTTCACTCTCATGTTTCAGCAGCAGAGCTTCGTGCTGTTCGACTCGATAAAAGCATTTCACATCCGTGCCAGAAGCTTTTAGAGGCAATGACAGCAGATGGCCGTTTGAGTGTGTGTGTGTGTGTGTGCGCGTGCACAAAATATATATTTTTTTAAAACACTCATGGGTTTAAATGAAGATATACCTTCTGAATTCATTAAAAAAGTATGTGCATGTGTTTTTATTTTTCAGACAAGTTGCAGCAGCTGTGGTGTCACACACACACACACACACACACACACTTAGCGGTGTCCTTTGATTTCAATATGTAAGCCGGTGGGACACACACACACACACACACACACACACAGGGAGAGAGAGGAAGACGAGTAACACAAGGGAAGGGAAAGCTGAAGAAAGAAGACACGCATGCATGTGAAATGTGTGCGTGATTGACAGCAGCAGGTTCCTCACACTGAGCCCCCGTGTGAGTGATGTCATTCGGGGGCTCAGTGTGAGGAACTGCTCATCGCTGGAGCGATCATCCAGTAAAATGAGCTAAATGTGGCCGGGGTGGGAACGGAAACGTGGAAACACATGATGGGAGAGTTGCTCCACCTGACGGGATGTGACCGGTCAAATCAAAGGGAATTCATCTTCACGTTCCTTCCTGCGATGGTCACAGCTGTTCAGGACCCGTGGGTCACACCTGGATTACATCTTGTTTCACATCTAACAAATATCATTTCACTCTAAACACCACAATCAAATCAGCATCAGTGTCACTAAACTGCAAGAACACGAATCCAAAAGCGAATCACAACAGAATAATGTCTGAATACAGACGAGCAGGCAGCAGCTTCAAGAAGAGCAGACGCCGCAAAGAGACAGAAACAACAATAAAGAGACACAAAACTGCTGCAAAGAGACATAAACAACAATAAAGAGACACATATCAGAATTGGATCGCAGCGATCCTCGCATGATACCATCTTTCTCTCGTGCGAATAATGAAGGATGCAGAAAGAGGTGGAGGTGGTGGAGGTGGAGGTGGAGAAGACATGAAGAGATAACAAGGTAGCAAAGAAGAAGGTCAGTTGAGAAGCGAAGGAGAAAGAAAAGAGGGAGAAGGGAGAAAACAATGATGCAAAGTGGTTGATGGTGTGAGGGTGAGGGCAAACCTCTGGTCAGCTGTCCTCCCCACTGACCACATCCTCCATTCGCTGCATGTCTCACCAGTTTCCCTGTCTGACCCTCAGACTATTCTTACAGTGTTTTAATACCTTTAGTGACTCTACTTTTATGATTTAATACATTCAATTAGTTAATATACTGGAACACATAATATCTTCTATAAGCAAGAATATTGTAAACATATTGTGACGAACATATTATTATTGTGACACTTCTACTCATCAATAGGGGGTTATTTAATCCTACTTATAATGTGTTTAATACTGAAATTCTCCACAATAGCGAGCGAGAAGTAATAGCAAAGAGAGGGAAGGAGGTACGGAGGCAGAGAAGGATGGGACGGGAAGGTCAATAGAAGAGGAAGATGAAGACGAGGACAGATAGAGGAAAAGAAGGACAGTGAAGATGAGGAAGAGATGGATGAAAGAGAAGGAGGAAGAAAGGGATGGGTGACGGAAGGGAGAGAATGAGCAGTAACACTCAGGGAACGGATGGACAAACAATGATTGATGAGAGCAAAAGTGAATGAGGAAGGAGGGAATGAGACAGAGAGGAAAGGACATACATAGGGAGAAAGAGAGAAAGGAGGCGAGGGAGTAAAGAAGAGGGGAATACAGGTAGGAGGTGAGAAAGGAAGGAATGACGAGCAAGGATGAAGACGGATGGACGAAGGGAGGGAAAGACCTGCGGGACTCAGGAGGAGAGAGAGAGAGAGAGAGACTGCACACTGCAGCATCATCACCCGATTCTCCACCCGCATGCAGTCAGACTTCAAGTTTTAATTTGTTTTTCCGCAGAATTCTCAAAAGGGACGAGCTGACGAGTCGGGAGGATTACAACCATGCAAGCATATCAATTGGCTTCCCTGATGTTAATGACCAGAGAGAGAGAGAGAGAGAGAGAGAGAGAGAGAGAGAGAGAGTTTAGAGGGCTCTAATGTAGCGTCACTATTTTACCGTGATGGTAGCCTCAAACACAAACCAGTGGCTGTAATGGATCTGGTTTGATGGGGACTAATGGCAATTTGCTAAAACTTGAAGAAATGAGCGCAGTGAAAAGGACCTCTCTGTACATGTGTTTTGATCAGATGACTGTATGTGCGCTGTCGTGTTGATGTGCTGCACATCAGAAGACATCAAAGGGATAAAGTTTCACAGGAAACTTGAAAGCACAAAACAAATTACGAGCCGCCTCTTTTGATCTGGTTTACCGATGCACCGCAGCATCCACGTGTGTTATTCTGAGCGCTCGGAGGGTGAACATGAGGTCCGTGATCTAGAAAGTATTTTGCGTCTGAGTGCAGGTGTGTCATCCACGTCTGTCTTCAGCAGGTTGCTGTTTTCTATCAATAATGCAACCGAAACGCCTTCCACTCCTTCTTTACCCAATCAGCCCTGATCACAGACCTGCAATGCGCTGACACCGCACTTACACTTGGGCCGGCAACGTCTCGCTCAATAATTTACAACTTCACCTCCAATCTGAACAAGCCGAGGCCAAAGAGGAGCTTCACCCCTGCTGGCCTTTAAATGCCCAGTCAGCTCTTCAGAAGCATTAACAATCACAGGGAACGGAAGCTTTCATTCCTCGGGGAAACATCTTTCTGTTTTCCTGCAGTAATGATGATATTCATTATTTCATGGTCATTACGTGATAGTGAGTCGAATCGCAGAATCAGCAGCTCTGGCATCTGTCTTCTTCTACCAGTACTGCTTAGAGTTGCTGTATCACACTTCATGCTGCATGCTCTGGCGGGTAGGAGACCCTCGCTCCCTAAAAACCAGCTTCCCAAACATAACTGAACTGTGAATTATGTTTCGTCCTCATCCAGCATCCGTAGCAAAAGCTGCAAAAGAAATGATGCGCCTTCATTCCACAAAATCATGAATGAGGAGGTCTGAAGACCACTGAAGCAGACTCGGGTGGACGGGAGGTAGACGGCTCCAACAAACGGCGATCTTCCAGTCAGGAGACTGCAATCCATTCCCCGCATGAAACGAGAAGTCAATGAAGATGTTTTTATCACGGAACTTCTGTGCTTCAGGAACAGCACCTCATTGGTTATTTTAACTCCAAAACAACATATTTTCCAAAACCGAACTAAGTCGCTTTGTTGCCTTACTGAGTTTCCGGTGACCTTTATTTTACTGTATGCATGTAACGAGCAGAAAGTGACACGTGTTGCTGGCTTTCAAAGGAAAAAACACACGAAAACAGGATAAGATATGTACCATTGTATGAGGATAAGTGAACACCCTCTAGGGTCAGTTTTACAAGTGTCAAGATAAATGCTTATTTTCAAAATAAACTTCAGTCTCCTAATGACGTTTTTGTTGTTTAGGGAACACAACCACTATGTCAGGTTTAGGAGAAGACGCACATGACTAGCGAGTGACGAGACAACATTTCAACTTCACAAGAACAGCGATGTCCTGGACGACAGTCCTGTGTTTGTTCGGACCCAAACCGAGTTTTTTCTCCAGAATTCTTGACGCAGCTTTCGATGGAACATTGTCAAAGTCAGCTATTGATGTTGGAAAATATAATTTTAAAAAAGCCATTCAGGCAAACTACAGTACACATTACATTTCTACAGGATGTTTGCACAGACAGTAATGGGCTGCAGTTTGCATTCTGGGCTTGTGTAAGAATGACGGACAGCTGGTGGTTGTGCGGGCAAACCGCCATGCAACACTTCCTGTGCAGCAAACTACACCAAAGGGAATCATCCTCAAACCACCATTCATTTGAATCTGGATGTGACACACATACATCTTTTTCTCCTCTGGGAGAGTGTGTGTGTGTGTGTGTGTGTGTGTGTGTGTGTGTGTGTGTGTGTGTGTGTGTGTGTGTGTGTGTGTGTGTGTGTGTGTGTGTGTGTGTGTGTGTGTGTGTGTGTGTGTGAGAGACACAAGGCACTCAAGGGAGACAGGAGGTCCTTCATTAGCCGGCTAATTATTGTGGAGATGTGTGACGGTGGGAAGAGACGGAGAGATGAACAGGTTTCACTGCATGGAGTGCCTTTTCAAAACATACTCCATGTCTGTCTAATTAGTCACAATATCCATGTACCTCTGTGATACTTGTACATGAAGGACTGCCATGACATATTTCCAGATGGATATATGAATATTCTTTCTTTCAAATGTTCCAATTCAAGCGTCTCCATTTTTAGGATCCATTTTATCATTTTATTCTCCAGTTTTACTTAAAGGCATCAGTAAGTCGGGGGTAAGAGAGCGTCCAGTTTGGGGAGCTCCGAGTTCCGTTTCTACTCTTTGCAGACGATGTGGTTCTGTTGCCTCTTAGACCGGGACCGTCAGCACGCTCTGGGCCGGTCACAATGAGAGTCAGTGCCTTCGAGTCTGAGCTCAGGGTTCTCTCTCAGAAACAGTGGATTGTGGGAGTGAGTCACTGGCCCAAAGTGAGGGTAACATGGAGAGTGAGATGGACGGTCTGATCAGGTCAGTAAGAAACAACACGTTCTCATCCCGACTGAAACACTGGCTTAGGTCGAGGAAAAAGTTCATGGTTTGGCTTAAAATAAGTACGTAAACTAAGTAAACAACGTAACGTAGCACGGAAAACACATAACTTCTATACGCAAGGATCAGGAAAGGATCATAGTTACTGTATGGTTGTGAAAAGGCTAACAGTAATTTAGGATGATGTATTTTTGTCGGCCAACCCAGAAGTTAACATCGCACTGGTTCCCTCAACAAACAGCCAATGGGATTCTTCCTTTGGCTGTCAGATTATTGCAGAAAATAAGCGAAACAAATGTTTATGATACTTTCATGCAGTGGCGGCTGGTTAATAGAGGGCCATGGGGCATGGCCCCACCATGAGCCACACAAAAAAGAAGAAAAAAAATAATAATTATAATAATCATAAATTATACAAATTGTCAATATTTGTGTTTTTGAACTATGGAATGTACCCAGTAATGTGTGTACAATATGATATCTGCGCAAAATATATGCTTTTCCTGCTCGTGCTCTCTGTCTGTGTGCTCTCTGCTCGTGCTCTCTGTCTGTGTGGACGACACTCTGAGAACGCGCAGCTTGGGGGGCCTGATCGTTTTGGCCCAAAAGAGGCGGGTCTATGAAGCAGTTCAGCCAATTGCTGATTCAAGATATAAATGAGTGACATACAATTTAGCCAATCAGCGCCCTCATTGCTTTTCGTTTGGTAGCCGTGAGAGACCTTAGTCTGTAATGCAAGTATGTCTGCATGAAAAGATGTACAAAGATATATTATATATTCGCTGATGCTAATCGCGGTTAGCATTTCCCTATTGGCCGTAATGTTAAAATTAGCTTAGAAGCTAGCGAGTCGGACATGTACTGTTAAAAGCATCTTGATCAGAAAACTTGTAAAACCAAAACAAATACCTGCGATAACGTAAGTAATCAACTGGGGAGGTTTGACGGTAACGTCTCATGTTTTTGTACCCGGTTCACCGGGAGCGTCTCAGTGCTGTTACTACACACTGCTAGTCAGCTAACGGTGTTCATTGGTTATGAGTCAAAGAAATACAATGAATAGTAATGTCTCATATATCATGATATGTTATCATATGTAGTAGTGTAGTGGTTTTCTATTTTTTATTCAGCAATCACACACAATGCAATAGGTGTAGCCATATACTACAGTCTGGTGTACAGTCTGACTGGAAAGGCAGAAGCTTAATGCTTATATATGCCGATCCTACGTTCTTATCAACTAAGCTACCCTCAAGAACATCAAGTACAATCTGAGTGATGTCCAAGTCTTCACATTGTCTGCACACACAGCAGGATGAAGCACGTGTGCCCAAATACCAGAAACACAGTCAATGACAGCACTGCAAAAGAAATCAATTGGCTTTTATAGACCCCGAGATTTGTTTACCTCTGCCTTATACTGTCTTATTGATTTGGCATGAAGCTAAATTAATGAAAGCATGCCGAGCAGACGCAGGAAGGTGAAAGGTCCAGAAAGACACATTTAAGAAAGAGGCTGTTTATCGACTGCAGCCGCGGCAATCACAGCGAGTGGAGACGCTCTGATGGCGGTTTCACCGTTTTCATTCACTTGCTCTCCTCCTCAGTGTCTCGTTCTGTGCGTCTATACAGACGACACTCACATTGTCAGGCTTGGCTGCCGAGCTAGCTGGGAACATCTCTTCGCACCAATATGTCACTCAAAGAGAGAGAAGGGCTCGCTGGGAGACGAGAGGTCAGAAAAGGCTGTGAGAGAATTATGAGTGAAGGACTGGAAGTGAGAGATGACCCGGGGGAACGAAGCAGAGGAAGAGGAACAGAGAGAAGAACGAAGACCAAAAAAAAGACGAATACACGGAGAGAGACGTCACGTGACAATAACGCTGCGACAGTGCGCCAAGTATGAGGACTGTCGTTCGTAAAATGATACCTCCACCCCCAAAAACATCAGTATTTCCAGACAGAGGGACAGAAGTTGGAGTCAGAATGCAGCCCTGCTCGGTATCGGCCCCTCCCCGTCCCTCTCTGATTGGTCTAGCCCCAGTGTTGATTAATAAATACTCCGAGCCAATCGCATCACCGGTCTCATCGCTCCGAAACAGATGAGCCAATCACAGGGCAGCTTGACGACTCACAACAAGGAAGGAACGGCTTCTCCAGGTGCTCGCGTCGTCGCCCTGATGCTGCAGAGACGCCCGGCATGAACCCAAAGCACCGCAGACCTGCAGCCCGAGGCCAACGGTTCGGTTTCTACAGTCAATTACTACAAACACGATAAGAATGAATAATTATGAATAAATTAGCGAAGCTGGTGATACGATCGCTTCAATCGGGTATGATTTCATACGTTCAATTATAAAACATTTCATCCACAGGAGTTTATACATTTTGCCTCGTTCATTTCCTATCCCATTTTGAAAAGTTTGCCTTCTGTTTAGGATTTCTGACTTGTGATGAAGGTGGTGTAGTCTTCTCTACAAGCAGAGGCTGCTGAAGCGTGTTAACAATGACATGAGTCCTCTTCAGGTCCGTGTTCTGACGGTGGGAGCTGAGACCTCAAAGTGTTTAACGGCAGATAGATTGTGCCGAAGGCGTCAGAGCAGGAGAGGAACTAAACAAATTGAGTGTTCTGGTATTCATTTGGATTTTGCCAGGCAGTCAAACATGAATGCTTGTCCCTGATTGAACTAGAATTAGTTTCTGTTTCTCCCTCCGTCTCCCGGTGTTGCCCTCTATCTCTCTCTCCCTTTCTGTCTCCCTCTCTCTCTTTTGATAGCCTGTTGAGGGCAGATAATTAAAAACACATTCAAATGAGCCAAAAATGGAAATTTTTGCATTGCACACAACCAATCCACACACGCACACACACACACACGCACACATGCACACACACACGCACACATATAAAGTACAGACAGGGGCCCATACCCCAGCAGACACTGATGTAATCAGTGACCTTTGGACGTGTCCACATTTACATTTACACACAAGGTAGGGGTGAATTCATTTGCCGTTTTAGACAAGAGGGACAGCGAGAGCCGGACAACAACAGAGGGGACGGCTGGAGGGACGAGGGGGGGGGGGGCATTCGTAGAGACAAACCGAGTCAGGGAAGCTGAAAGAAATGGACGGTTGAGCCAAATGCTTCCAGCAACAAATTCTAACTTTATTGGAAGCATGTTTAGCATGCCACATATGGCAACCACCCTGAGAACATGTCCTCTGAGTTTTAGTTTGGTGTGTTGTAAAAAACTGCCTTTAAACTTTGTCAAAATGATAAAAGGTTCAAGTACTCTGGATAGTATTTCATTTTACCCCCCAGAACAAAGCTTCACTTTTCAAACAGGCAGGTGCAAGATTCAGTTCCGAAAGCTCGTCAGGCCTTCAAGAAAACAACTGACTGGCTGTAGTTCACACTTGCATAAATCGTCGTTGGGCTTTTAAACAGACAGACGGCCACTTGTGTATCCGTCCTGCCAAGCATTTAGCTCAATCAAGGAGGGAAAGTAGCACAAATGAAAACAAACTACAATACACAACTGTATTCATCCATCTCATGCGTTTACACATCACGCAGTCATTTTCAGACAATTACAGAAAGAGTATTTCTCAATCTCTTATTCAACACCGACGCCTCAGCTTTTAATAACTCAGCTCTTTCCTTCGCCATCATTTGTCTTCCCTTGTAAGGAGTGGAGGGCCTACGACTGTTCCTGACTTGTCAGCTGTGATTTACCGCGCCATTATAAGACCCAAGTATAAAACACAGTGCTGATAACAAATGCATGGGAAATAAAAATCTGCAGGTGTTCGCACTGGTGGCTTTGTGTGCCTCTCCAGGCGAAGAATCTGATGGAGTTCCCAAGATCATTTCTCTTCTTCTTTGACGACGCCACCAATCTCTCCATGACTCTTGATGCCATCTCTGTTTTCGACCTAAATCTTTCAATCTTCACTTTCTCCCCCTGTTCTCCCTCCAAAAGCAGTGTGCGTTCTTCATTGTATGATTAAGAGGAAGCAGCCGTCAGAAATAGACCCAGACATCGCTGAAGAACCACAAAGATAATACGTTTGCCAGAGGGGGAAACAATAAAACATTGTTTAGGTATCTTCTTCAGCATGAGACATTGTGTAAATGCAATCCATCTCTTGAATTGGGAGGTTGGGGGAGGACATGGAGGAATCAAGTTAAACTAAGCATAGTCATCGTTTTAATGTGTGGAATAAATAGAGCCATGCAGTTTGATGTTTCCTCCGTCTATTCTGGTCTGCACATCTAAACACATCACACTTGTTGTGGTTTCCGGATATTAGTTATTACATTTGAAGTTGTAGGATGCATAAAGAGGGAAACTTATGACATCTTGAAGTGCTTTACTCCATGCTGCTAGTGTGTTACTGTTAGGGTACATCAACTATAATCTATCAACTCTAATGTACGTTTTGTCTTGAAAGTAGTAGATATAAGAAAAAACCTGCAGACAATAAAACTTTTAAAATCAAAATACAAATCAGTTATTAAGAGTTATGATGGAATGTGTGCCTAACTACAAACCAAACTGCAGCACTGAGTCAAAATTTAGCAGAGAACCATCGTTGCTGAAACATAAATATGTGTCAGAAATACGTTTCATATCAGCCTCGTATGCCACGGGGCTGTGAAACGATTTCTTTAGGTTTAGCCAACAAAACTAGACAAAAGATCATTGTTTATGTTCAAATATTAACACAAGAACTTAACGTAACAATGTAACGTTATAAGGTAACATAACAATGTAACATAACAATGTAACATAACAATGTAACATTATAAGGTAACATAACAATGTAACATAACAATGTAACATAACAATGTAACTTAACAATGTAATAGTATAAGGTAACATAACAATGTAACATAACCCAGTTGTTATCAGCGGCTGTCAGTCTCATAGATATGGGTTAAAAGAGGGCCATCCGTATCCATTCACATGGTTGACCACCGATACCAGTGCAGGAAGATAATGCAGACCCCGAAGAGCGAGGGTGGCACGGGGAGGCAGCAAGCTGGGCTTTGAAGTCAATGCGGCCAAACTGTGGATTTACGACTTCTAGGTTCCTGACCTTATACCATTGGGCCCAAAAACAATGTTTCCTGGAGACACACATCAAGAAAGAGACGTCTGTAACCCAGCAGATCTTTTCTCTTCCCAGTGCGAACACTTAAATAAAATAGTTGAGTCCAGAGACATCTTTGTGGCGTCCTTCATGTGAGGGAGATGATCACGTCCCTTTCAGAGAAAGATCAGCACTAAAGTCAAATGAAAACAAATCAACTATTTTAATTTGTCTCTTTCTGACGGAGGTCACATGTGCAGACGTAATCTTGTCACTGACTGTGTGCCAGGGATCCTCAACTTGGTATCATTTAGTACCTTTCTTTCTTAGAGTGCTTTTCGTCTTTTATGACAATCAATAAAGCTACAAATCATACGAGTCATAGCTCTGCATTGCTGCAGAGAGGTCCGTGCAAATCATCACGCTGATGGGGAAGAAAATTAAAGTGAGGAGGCGGCGGGTGGTGATGCTGCAAAGCCTGTTTCTGAGTCACGTAACATAAAAAGAAAAACAAAATCGATGTAAATTGCATATAAACGAAAATCAATGTGTACTTTTGCACTTTTTGTGACGGCGATGATGAAAGGGTGCCATCTTCAAAGCAGTATCACCCTGGAACATACCTATTGCACCGTACAGATCTCCCAAATCTAAAACCAGTGTGTGGGCCAGGCTCCCATTCTTTTGAGTCATTTGTTTCTTTCAGGGCACACGTGACACTGGTTCACTTCCAGTTAATCAAATACCAGCTTGATGGCACCGGAGGTTTTTGTGACTGTGGACGAGGTCTGGATACACTGTTGATGTGTCAGCCGATCATGCCAGGACGCATTAACTGTCGAGTCTGCACACTCTGAGATCAGATCCAGCTCGCATTGGGATCCGATCAGCCAGACCACACACCCAGGTGGCCTGGCCGGCTTTGGACAGCATGTGGACACAATCCAGACAATTTATCAAGCGTAGCAGTCTGAGTCCTGTTAAGTGACCG
This sequence comes from Melanostigma gelatinosum, assembly GCF_949748355.1. Taxonomy (NCBI): domain Eukaryota; kingdom Metazoa; phylum Chordata; class Actinopteri; order Perciformes; family Zoarcidae; genus Melanostigma; species Melanostigma gelatinosum. The sequence goes on from NC_136636.1 coordinate 1,890,293, forward strand.
CTGATGAAAACACATTTCCTGAGTTAGCTGCTTCGCAATAAAAGCTTTTGAATAACAAAGTAAAAGCACTTTTATTTTGGTGAACTTACTTAATTATGAGTCACTTAATTACTTAAATAACTTAATTATGAGAAATTTATTCATTACAGAATTAGCGTAGCTTCGTTAGCGGCTATTCTTCAATAAAACTACTAATACTGCAGGGAAGAAGAGTACACAGCAAAAGTAACAGGGGACTTTTATTGTGAAGAATTTACAGTAAAGGAAATGTCTTCATCCACCGTTTTACACCGTTTTACCGTTTTCCTTAAAATATATATATATATATATATATATATATACAAAAAGTCGCATCCAGGAGACGGTTGTAACCGCGGCCTGAGTGAGTCAGTGTAAGAGTGCACAGCTCTGGGATGGAGTGAAGCGTCACACAATATCTGTCTTGTAGAAATGCCCAAAAAAACGTAAAGAAAGAAACCACTGACGTGTCCCTTTAATGAGCCCGGTGCATCCGGAGGCGGCGCTCTAAAGCCACAGATCGATGGGAGGGGTGATGGGTCTGACAAGGTTCACTCACTGAGGTTAAGACAATCGCAGCGTTTCTCCGTCTGCGGGCCGGAGCTCACTGATCTCCTTCAGAGCTCCCTGTTCTTTGAATTGTTGTTTCAGCTTTTTTCCTCTCTTGTGCTTTCTGGGTTTTTGTTCATCTGTCATCGCACTCTCATCCCAATCTCTCACAGGCTGCACTGCTCTTCACAGGAGTCTTTTCTGACCGTGGTGTAATAACATGGCAACAGCTTCTTTCTTTCCTCTCTGTTAACCAACCGAGTCTCTCCATCAATCTCAAAATCTCTGTGCTGCCGACAAAGCTGAAATCTGTAAAGTGTATGAATAAAGCTCCAGCGGTTCCCTGCAGATAACTGTTTGTTTGTCCCCTTATCTTCCTCAGATAGTGACTCGTATCGTACTGTTTGCTGCTTTAATGGGATTATCAGCTGCTGAACATTTCCATTTCAGGGTATAATCACCCACAACTTGACATTACTATTATATTGTGTCATGGTAGAAACCGGCTGCTTTTATCTCCAACAAATCACAAAGAAATACACCGGACAGCGCCATTGACTTTCATTTGACTTTTGAAGGTTTGCTATTTCTTTGTAGACAATCTCAAATCTCTGCAACTATTTGATGAATTGCCATGAAATGTTGCACAAATATCCATGTTCCTCAGAGGATGAATCCTACTGATGTAGATGACCCTCTGACTTTTAGTCTCCACAATTTTAGAATGGTCAATGTGACATTTTCATTCTTTGTCTTGCCCTTTTCAGTGGACTTCTGTATTCATGGGGGACAGATGCACAGCAGATACACACCCACATATAGGAATGATCAAATAATGACTCCATCACTTCTCCTGGACTCCCAGAGACACGCTCTCGTTTACAGCACGCCTGAGCTTTGAGTTCTGCGAGTTCTGCGGACTGACGTGCTGTCACATGTATCCATAACACATGCAGGTCTGTTTGAATTGAGATCTGCATTCAGCCTCCGCACCACCTCCTCCTGCCTCCTCAGCCTTGTGCAATATCACAGACAAAGGTTTCTTGTAAATGTCAAGTAGTGATTCCAGCAGTGTTTATGTGAGGAGGTCCGAGTGCAGCATAAACAACCAGCGTCTGTACCGCATACATAATGCATAGATATGTGTTATGTTGCTGCACTTTCTTTTTCCTGCTCATGTCATATACAAAATGTATGAGTCCCTCTTTGCTGAGGGGCACTAAGATATACCTTATCTAATCTCATCTCATCCTTTTTGCTTCACTTCATCTTTAATGCACTGCTTCAGTACTGTTTTATGTTTGTGTGTGTGTGTGTGTGTGTGTGTGTGTGTGTGTGTGTGTGTGTGTGGCATAAGAGGTTTTAAAAAGTCCAAGGTTGAACAACTGCGGTCAGGGCTCTATAACTCCACGGTTCCCTTTAACCCACCTGACCGACATCACAAAATGGTTTGAAGGTAATTCAGTTGCATCACTTTCCTCGTGATTATTCTGATCTGTGAGTACAACACTGAAAGCTGCGCAGCGATCCTGTTGTATCGGTTGAGGTTGAGTGTCTGTGTGCCCGTTATCCACTCCAGAGAAACAACAGAGTCAAGAGTCAGATGTCTCTTCTCTCTGTAATACTAACAACGTGACTTCACGTTAGTCCATAGAGGAACTCCACCACGGTCACATGACTTCACGTTGGTCTATAGAGGAACTCCACCACGGTCACTGTTAAACATTCAACCATGTTTAACAGCTGGACACTGAAAACAATTGGAAAGCATCATTTTCTGGAGTGAACTTCTGAAACATGGCATTAGCTCAAAATCATGTTTATGAGTCATTCTTTAAAAATGATGAATATTCATGAAGTACGGAGCTGTTAAGAAGAGCCTTAGAGCTCCAGGATCCCAAACACAAGAAGATGTGAACACGTTCCAGAGTGTAGAGCATTGATTCTATTGATTCGGCGCCGTGACTTCAGAGCGCGCTCACACTGCACTCAGTGGAGTTTCAAACAAACTGAATGCAGTTGATTTTTGGTTCTTTTCTTGCCGTTTGGCATTTTTGTCTTTTGTGAAGTAAACTTGTCTTGAAACTCAAATTTCATTTTTATCCTCTTTTCTTCTTGTGATCGTTGCGTCTCCTCTATCGCACAAACTCCAGATACGACATCAACTCAACATCAACTCTGAGCTTTCTCGGCGCCAGCTGGACCCATGGATGGCTTGAGGCCTTCATTTGAAATAATTTGAACTAGATTTCACATTTTGGCACCTGGAATTGGGTCTTCTTGTAATTTCAGCATGACAAGCGTTCTCTCCCTCCTCCTCCTCCTTTCCCTTTTCTCAAGGTTATCCTCTGTTCAAAGGCTGAAGCAGCGGGGCTTTGTCAATTGCATGTGTCATAAGAGCGTCACCTCAGTGGTGCTCTCTGATGTAAGACACATATCACAGAGCCCCCCCCCCCCAACCAGGTTCAAGAGAGAGAGGGAGACAGATAGCAACTCCCAGCGCAGCACATTGTCCTGGTCCTGGTTTAGTCCAGCTTGGAAAAAACAGCTGTTATCATGGAGAAAGCAGACAGATGGTGCTGACAACTGGCAGATAGACACACGGACTGACAGAAAGAGAAAGGAAGGATGAAAGAAAGGATGAAGAAGGGAAGGAGACAGGGGTATGTGGGTCTCAGAGATAAAAACCCAGTGGACATTGCTACTTGGATGTGTAGCGGTGTCTCTTTTCTCTCTCTTTCTCTCCCTCCATCCCTCCCTGTCTCTCTCCCCTGCCTCCTCTAAGCCCCTGCAGCTACATGCTTGCTTGCACAGACCATCTGGGAGAAAAGGGGGATTGTTTCTGCAGAGGGACCAACGGTGCCAGCTTCCTACACTGACTGATCTGAGGGCTGTGGAAAGCCCTGCTTCAAACACAATCAGCAGAATGGATGAATGTGTGCCATTGTACTGTATCTCCAGGGGGGGGGGTAGAGATAGATAAGGTAGAGCAGCACTTCACTGCTCTGTATACAGATTTACATTTGACAAAAAACATTATAATAAAAGGGCAATTTAAAAAAATGTCCTCGCCAAATGAGGCCCATTATTCAGTTTGAAGATCACAGGGATTTGTGATTTGAATTGGTTGTTTAATATTTGGTGCTTTGCTGTGATACTCAGAATGTGCTTTTGTATTTTGTGCTAAAAGCACGTCGTTAAGTGAAGATGAGGAAGCCAGTAAGTCCGGGATACTGAAAGAAAACATGTAAAGCTGATCAGGTGCACTGCTCTCTGGATTTCTGACACATTTACAAACTGCCGGTGCAGCTTTGAGTCCGTCCAGGATGCTGCCAATGGCAGTGCACAGTAATCTCAGTGAGACAGAAAATGAATGCATTGTATATTGATGAGGACTGATTATTGCACCTGAACCACGAGACATTGGTCTGATGCTGCGACCCGAGTACGTAAACAGGAAGAGCTCCTGGATGCTAACTTGCTATTTGGAAGCAGCTTTTCATTTTGTGCGCGATGTGATTAAAGAGATCTCTTTCTCTCTCTCTGAATCAGGTGTTTCGTCAGGAAGAAAAGTACCTGAAAAACATATTTTTCTGTCTTTTATCTTGTCCTCTGAGCGTGTTTCAGTGCACTGCTTCGACAGACGTGAATTGTTCGTATCTTCAGGGTTATTTAACAGTCCACTCAGATACAATATTCTCCAGTGCATGTGCAGGCAATTTGTCTTGTTCAGAATTGATATGAAACCTTCTAGAAAAGCGTGTTTCAGTTTTACAGGGAAATCATTACAAGGCCACGGAGACATAACACCTGGTTCCTGCCGCTGACTGATAAAGCCATAGGTGTGCTGTCTCGCCCGATACCGCGGCTGCTCACCTGAATCTCATTCTGACAGCAGATTGTGCCTGGTGGGGATGAACATATATATCTGTTTTTATTTCTTATTTCGGGAGGGCGGGGGGATGTGTTGATAAAGGTGTGGAGCTTTGAATGAGGGTGTGAGCTGAGTGGAGGAGAGGCCTTTACATTGTAACACACCACCTTCTCACTGACTGTGATGGAGGACTGATACATGGAGTAAGCCTGCCCTCTGCTGCAGGCTTTTGCAGTAACATATTAATATCTGTAAAAAACAAACAAAAAGCCATTCTGTCATAAGTATTACACACCCTGCCAGTATTGCACATGTATTGTTAACAGTATGACATATTTGTTGAAATGATTATGTGGGTATGAATACACTGATAATTCAGTGTTCATAACATTGAACACTGTTCAAGTTGCTTTTCATAGAATCCTATTGATCAGGACCGTGTCAGGAGCAAACATTGATCAGGACCGGGTCAGGAGCAAACATTGATCAGGACCGGCTCAGGAGCAAACATTCATCAGGACCGGGTCAGGAGCAAACATTCATCAAGACCGGGTCAGGAGCAAACATTGATCAGGACCGGGTCAGGAGCAAACATTCATCAGGACCGGGTCAGGAGCAAACATTGATCAGGACCGGGTCAGGAGCAAACATTGATCAGGACCGGGTCAGGAGCAAACATTCATCAGGACCGGGTCAGGAGCAAACATTGATCAGGACCGGGTCAGGAGCAAACACAGCCGGTTGAGAGCGCTACTGGCCCTTTAAGACGCTCACCGTCGCCTCGGTTACAGTCAGGAAGTAACAGCGTCATCAACATGTCAGTATATGCGACTTCAAGCGCTCCGGTCCTGCTTTTCTTGTCGCCGTCGACTCAAAGAAAGGTGAGAGCTGAATCAATGCAGCGTCACTGTGTGGATTTCTTTCGATCCGTGTTTAACAGCAATGCCGCCGCTTCCGTTAGCCCGTTCCTGCACCGATCGATTCCGCGGTAACGTTACGTCAACCTCGTTAACGTCGAGTGTGATTTGCAGCATCACGACACGAACAGGTGACGTCACACGCCGTCAGTGCTGCTGCTCGGCTGAGCTGCATGAGTCGTGCTGTGAGACGCAGCGTGTCGCTGTCCATGGTGCTAGCGGAGAGAGGACCAGCTGACGCTAATAATGACATATTCATCACACATAGCGACACCAGTTTACAGTCACGAGCCTTTTTATTCCATGTGTTCCTTTGTTATCTGCAAAGAGAACTATAGAACCAGTCCATCCCCCGCAGCCCTGCTACCTGTTCTACTGACGTCCTGCACAACAGTTACATCTCCACTACAGACTCGTTTTAAGATGTATGTATGAACTGAAAATACTTCAGGATCATTTTAATAATTTGTGCTTTGTTACGATAAAACAAGAATGCTCAGATTACACGTCATTCTCTTCACCGTTCACCTGCTCGGCCCACGACTTCACTGAGCAGTCTGTTCTCAGTGTGACCCGGAGACGTCAAATATCCACAACATGAATGCTTTTGATGTCACAAATCCACCCACACACGCACAGCCCCCCCCCCCCCCCCCCTCAGTGGGGGCTACGAGTGTTCAGCTCTGACCACTTTCAACACATTTCTTTCTCAATGTAGAGAAGGTGTGTCATTTGAATCAGGTGTGTAACTCTCACGTGTTTCCAGAAGATGAGCGGCAGCAGTGATGACGTCACGCCTGTGAGCTGCACCATCAAGCCTCCGGTCCACCTGCAGATCGGAGACACCGAAGCAGACGCAGCTCAGTCTGGGGTCTGCGTTGTAGACGTCACGCTGCCCTTTGGGAAGCCGGTCGATGTAAGCTGCCACTTCACATTCAGCCATCTTCTGTGGAGGTTCATGTTGAGCTGAGCAATACACTGTGTTTCACAAACTAACCGCTGGTTTTCACCAAACTGTATCTCCATCACTCCACTGATTTCCATCTATGTCATGAACCAACACATGCTCCTATTATATTACATGTCTTATAGCTCACAGGGTTTTCTTCATCGCTCGTGCTGGACAGGTAGCTCCACATGAATCACACATTGACCCGAGAGCCGGCGGTATGACTCGTGTATCGCGGCCCTGGAGGTCAACGCACTGCAGAGGAAAGCTCAGCGCATCACTTCAGAAATGCGTGTAATCTCTTCACAGTGAGACTTTGGCCGCCAGCATGCAGTGAGGATAAACCCTCAGAGCGCCATTCTATTCTACATCCATGTTTCTGGTGTCTGCCCGCGGCACCGTCGAGCAAGTTAGCAGAAAACATACAAAACATTTCTTTCAATATTAAGCGTTCCTTGCTCGAGAGAGACTTCAAACATTTTGGGGCGTTGACCTACTTTTTAGCATTTAGTCCTCATTAAAACTCATTTCTTTAATGCGGAGTGACTCGTCATTAGCTCAAAGCTTCGAGCTTCAAAGGCTTCTGCTCGGAGCGAGTTTACGCATGAAGGAGTTATCTCTGCCAAGCGTTTGTCTTTAGCTTCCAATGCGCTGTGATTTGGCAACTCAGCGTTTCCTAAAAGAATAGGTTCAGAGATATAGACTTCATCCAGCAGGTAACCAGAAACTCCAGTCTGTTTATGATGGACAGCTCTGTCACGTGAACTCATTTGACGCTGGGTGCTAAAACACTGAAGCAAGTCATTATCTTCTGCTACACGATCTGCATTTGTCGACACGTAGCAGAATGCTAATGCGACATGGGGAGCTATCGTATGTAGCTGTTTGCCCCCAATTTGTACAGTTTTCATAATCCACGGTCTGTGTTTCAGATTAAGGAAATCACCTTTAAGAACTACTACACGGCCTCCGTGACCGTCCGCTTGCTGAGGAGGAGCCCCGGACAGGAGGCCCCGGCCAAGTGGTGCACCGCCCTGAGAGACCTGCCGCTGATGGACAACCCCCACACCGAGGGAGGCTGCCAGGACTACCGCTCCGTCCACAGGGCGCAGGTGGGATGTGAAGCGTGGCGTCTGCGAGCCTCCGCCGTTGGCGCGCACACACAAAGGCCTTTATGGCAATAAACGGTTCTGATTCTGATGCTCAACGCGCCGCTCGTTGCACTAATCTTGCCCGAGAGCGAACAAACTAAGTGAACTGTGAAGAATGAAGAAGACACCGAGTGTAACCCAGAGACTGTGGGGGTAACCGGCCATGAGCCAACCTGCACAATGTCATGATCTGTAGGATCATATCTCATATTCACCATCTACTGTATTGTCTTTGTGTAAAGAAAGAAGTCAAGTATTACATGTATTATAAAGAAACAAAGGTTCAATATTAAGTAAACAATTTGATTCGGCTGCAAAATATTTACTCAAATGAAGACGATATTTTTCTGTACGTTATCAATAGCATGCAGACCGTCGTTCAATGTGGTCACAACTCTTCCTGTTGGATCACAACCCGTCCGCAAAGCATTCTGGGTCAATTCAAAGCTGTACTTGTGGTGAAGCCAGGCGGCAACATTCTCTCTCGTGTCCACCAGGGGGCGACTCCTCTGGTTGCATACAAGTCTATAGAAAATGACTCTACTTCTCTCTTGATTTATTCCCTCAGTAAACATTGTAAACATGAGTTTATGTCTCAATCTCTACACCGACTACACCTGAGCATAAAGACGTGTAAACATGTCGGCAGCGCTCGGGTGTTGTTTATTCTTCGAGTGTTGAAATGATGAGCGCCACAGTTTGCACCCCTGAGTCTTCCTGTGTATTTTAAATTCCTCTTTCATCCCGCCGGATGTTCCACGATAGCCCTCGACCCGAGGCAGCTCCCCGCTGAACTGCACATCCGATCCGTGACCCAACAGATCCAACTGGGCCTGAACCCAACGCGGCCTGTCGGAGACGAGTGCCGTTTGTTTTGCCTCTCAGCCGGCGTTGGAGGAAAGCCAGCCGAGGCTGCAAGAAAGGCTCAATAAGCATTGTCATGGTCTCTTCTTGCTTCCTCTGCATGCAGATAGAGCCAGATGGTGAATGGGGATTTAATCTGTGTTCACTTCAGCGTGATGGCGTAAATGATGTTTCTTCACCTTTTATTACCTGTTACTGTTGATCATCTTTAGCCTTTCGGGTGCTCAGTGTGTTCTGTTATTGGGACTAGAACTGAACCAGGAACTGAAAAGAACACAAAGTATGAGTTGCTTCTCCTGTTTTCATTGTATTGAACTCTATACGTCTCATTTAACCACTTCACGTCTGGCATGACTCACGTCAGTCTTTCGTGTCGGTTGTGTAGATGCAGGTGGAGCCGGATCATGTGATCTCTGTGAGACTGATCCTGAGACAGCCGTCCTCTGCCTGGCTCACCTTCAGCCTGGAAGACATCAACATCTTCCCTCACGTGGAGCCGGTCAGTTCTCTGCTTCTTCTTTAGTCTGTGAGAGAGCGAGAGAGAAGTCACTGCTTCTGAGGATCAAAGTAAAGATGAATCACAAAGTGGATGATTGACTGAATGAGGCGTGAATGCCTCTGAGAGTGGAGGCAATGATTCAGCTTCATCAACATGTTATCAGTGTAATATCATGATTTGATTTGTAGTGTGATTATGCTTCAGTTGTGGCATTAATTATATTAATTATTATTATACTATATAATAATAATAATATTAATTGTAATATTACTATTATTAATGCTATAATTATTATTATACTATATAATAATAATTTATATTTAAAAATAGTATTATTATTATTCGTAGTATTGTTATTATTATTATTAAATAATACATAAGTATACATATATATCATAATATTACTTGTTATTGTTGCTGCTGTGGTTATTATTCGTATCATTAATAATATGATTATATTATTATTGTATTAATATTGCTAATAATAATAATAATTGTAATACAAATACATTAGACCTTTATTTGAGGTCCAGCTGAAGTATTGCAGCATTGTGAGCGCAACATTTGACTCAACTGTGCAATTTGAACTTCCAGAACCGAGAGAAGGAGGTTTCTGATTGGCTGTCTGACCTGACGCTGGTGGACCAGCACGCTGACCTGGAGGTAGACGTCTCCCGTCCTGTGTGTGTGTCTGACCATCTCTCTGTCCGTGTAAACGCACACTTTTCATACTTTGTCGTCTAAATGTACCATTTAAAAACCTACCGGCTAACGTCGGATGATGATTTGGCTTTTTATTGAATTTAAAATGTTTTAACTGGCTTCTTGTGAAACAATCCGGTCGTCTCTCAACTCAAACCACCGGCTCGCGTCTGGAGTTGCTCGTCGGACTGGGAACGATCAGCGGTGCACGGAGAAGGACGTCTCGGTCCAGATATCCGCCGGCTGCTTGACGTCTGTTTCTCTGTCTTTATGTCTCACAGGGCCTCCCGGACCCCCAGACCGTCTCATCCAGCATCCAGCAGATGTGGGCTCTGACTGAGGTGATGCAGACCAACCAGACCACAGCCTCCATCGGACGATATGATGTGAGTCTGAAACACACGGATGCTGAACGAGAACGCCGCACCGACTCCTGGCTTCTTCTGTGTATAAGTACATCAATAATATATCTGTTGACTGGTACTTGTGGATTCAACATGTTTATGTCTCTCAAGTGAAATATAAACAAAACACAAACAATATTCATATACATTTTTCCCCCAAAAGCTATGTGGGCTTCTGCACAGTGTTTAATATTTAATAATAATAGTATCGACTTTATTTCACAAACGCGTGAATAGAGCCGAACGAGGTCTGCAAACTACAAGTAGCCTACAGGTCTAACAGGAAGTAACTCTTTCTGTGACTTCCTGTTCATTCTTTGAAGGCTGTTGAAAGCAGTCATTTTGTCAAGAGTTACATGTCACACACGTGTTCTCATCTCGTGGGTTCATTGTCTTCTCCTTAGTTTAAAGTTTGATCGTTTGATGAATCTCGATGTTTAAAAGAGTTCTGAGTGAAGTTGTGACGTGCAACAGGTCTAACGTAGGACATCGATCAGCCTCGATGACATCAGACATGAGAGTTGACAGCCTGTCAGAGACGAGTGGGAGACGTGATGCTTCTTTGTCTGTGCTGCAGGTGGATGGATGCTACGACATCAAGCTGCTCTCCCTGACGTAACGCGGCCGTCGTGCTCCGATACGGAAGAAGTGATGACAAGAAAAACAATACAAAAGTGGAATTGCGACATAACTTTTATTTTATTGTGAAACATTGTTATGCACGAAGTCTTCACCAGGGCGTATACATATTTAAAACACCAGTATTACATGCATTTACTGATGCAGTTATTTATTTGAAGTCTACTTCCTCAGCAGTCCTGCCTTCAGTGTGATGTGGTGACACTCATCACTATGCAGCTCTCTGCAGACGTCTCCTGCAGCCGGAGGTTCGAATCATCATGACAACGTGCTGAACACCAGTCTCTGAACCGATCAGAGTAATCTGTAAACAGCGAGAGGACAGGTGCTGCACAGAGCGCTGGGTTATTGAAGAGGAACTTCTATCTGTGAGGACGAGTGAGGACCTCTGGGTCAGTTGAGCTTATTGAGCTTTGGTTCAGATGAGAACTGCTTCATGAGCCTCGCTGTCACAGATGTAATGCAGTTGTGATGGTTCCCGTTAGGTTGAGGCACTATTTCAATCATTATTTTATTCATCACTAAATATTTCACGTCACTACCGTTGATGTGAACTTGTTGCCTCGTACGCAACCGATCACTTTAATGCTTTCTCATTTAACAAAATCAATGTATTGTCTTTGGTGGATGGCTTCAAATAAAGTTGAGTTAATGTCGGCTCGTTTGTGTTTGTTGGTGTTCGTTTGCTCGTAGAAATGAATCCTCACAAATCAAGTCCTGCAGCGCTTTGATGACTTCATGAAGACGTCTCTCATCGGACGCTGTTATGGAAATGTATTGTGGTTTGCATGGTCATCATTTTATCGTCCATGTTCTGGTCTCGGTCCCGATACACTGGTCCTATGAAGTCAGTGATCGTCCTCACATCGTGTGTGTGTGTGTGTGTGTGTGCGTGTGTGTGTGTGTGTGTGGGGGTGCGTGCGTGGGTGCGTGCGTGCGTGCGTGTGTGTGTGTGTGTGTGAATACAAAGGGAAAAGGCAGGAGTGTACTTCATGTCATCCACAGCTGCTGTTGCCACAATAAAAAGGAACCCTGGTCTCTGCTGTGCAGAAGACTGAGCAGTTATCAAACATCATGAAGTTGTCGGAATGTGGGACATGGACTCTGTTCACCGGGTGCTGCTGGGAAACGTGCTTCTGAAAATACATCAGCTGTGTTCTTACTTCAGCTGAACCGCAGAACAAGCTGGTGGACTCCAGAGGTTCCCTCGACAGAAGGACAGAAGGACGTGTGCTTCTTCCTCTCGCTGCACAGAGCAGCTTCGTATTCACAGATGTTATGAACGTTACTTTGAATGTGTATTCATGTTGCAGGGAAACGTACACTTGTTCCCCTCACACGTGAACATTGATCTGGTTCGTGCCTGATGAGCACTCTGCGTGACTTCATGATGAGACATCCTCTAGATCTGTGAGGAGGAGGAGGAGGAGGAGGAGGAGGAGCTGCTGATTCCCTGTAGTATTACAGAGACAGACGGGAGGATCCGTACCTGATGGAGCAGGATGATGATTTGTTTTTCACTTCTCCTTCACATCCACGCTGGACCCATGAACAGGTGAAAGCCTGATGCAGACCAAACGGACCAGCAGCTGTTCTACATCATGGAACTACAGTGAACTTCAGATCTACAACAGACTGGAGATCACAGTGACGTCGGAGCCCCTGATGTTTGACACACAGTCTGCTGAGAGCTGCTTTGGAGATCATCTTTGGCTCAAATCCTCAAACTCCACTTTCCATCCTGGCATTAAAGTAATCCCAAATTCACTTGGACCGGACAAACTCCAAGAGAGTTTGAAGCATCAGCCAAATAAAAACTCCCCAACGAGAGCGTTTGTTTTGTTGGCGTCATTTAGTTTAGTTGGAGGAAACAGGAAACAGGAAACAGGAAGCTTCTGTGGGCCGGAGTCACTCTGGTGTCTTTCTCCCTGTTGGGTGCAGTTTGAGTGTTATTGAGTTTCAGAGGATATTTAATAATGTAAACGACATCTTCACAGCAAAGACACGAGTGTGCTTTTCTCTTGAGTAGGAAACAATGCGTCCACAGATGGATGTTTGTGGACTAAAATGAAATGCATTTTACTGCGTTAGGAAACTCTCTCCCATCTCTCTCCCACCTCTCTCCCTCCTATCTCTCCCCTCTCTCCCCCTCCTCTCTCCCCCTCCCCTCTCTCTCCCCCTCTCTCTCTCCCCTCTCTCTTATCTCTCCCCCTCCCCTCTCCCTCCCTCCTCTCTCTCTCCCTCCTCTCTCTCCCTCCCTCCCTCCTCTCTCCCCCTCCCCTCTCTCCCCCCTCTCTTATCTCTCCCCCTCCCCTCTCCCTCCCTCCTCTCTCCCTCCCTCTCTTATCTCTCCCCCTCCTCTCTCCCTCCCTCTCTTATCTCTCCCCCTCCTCTCTCCCTCCCTCCTCTCTCCCTCCCTCCTCTCTCTCTCCCTCCTCTCTCTCCCTCCCTCCCTCCTCTCTCCCTCCCTCCTCTCTCTCTCTCTCTCCCTCCCTCCCTCCTCTCTCCCTCCCTCCTCTCTCTCTCTCCCTCCTCTCTCCCTCCCTCCTCTCTCCCTCCCTCCTCTCTCTCTCCCTCCCTCCTCTCTCTCTCCCTCCCTCCTCTCTCTGTCCCTCCTCCCTCTCTCCCACCTCCTCCTGTCGTTCCTCTCAAGCTTTCAACCTCCGCCATCACTCTCTGTCTTCTTCTTGCCCTCCACGTTGAAAGAATGTGATTTGATCGACGCAACATTGCATCACTTTCCAAGTTGAGTGATGAGCGATGCGGCTTCTCAACCCGCCGCCATCAATCATTCCTTCAGATGAGCGCGTGACAGCAGAACATTCTGTACTTTATACTTCTATACGTTCATATTGCTTCTTTACTTATGATGTATACAAGAGTGTATACATTACATAAACATGACTCCACCTAATCGATATAATACATTACTCACAGAATCATGCATCAACAATAATAATTTAAATCATTTGTATGAGTACTTGTTCTCTTCATGCTTTTATTCTCTATTTAGTACAGCAGGACCTCAAATGGAAGACAAACTCTTATAAAATAATGTATTTATATTCTATGAAGTCAAATTTAATATAATATAATATATAATGAAGGCACAGCTGGACTGTACTCAATAAACAACCAGGACCAGGGTGTGCCTCTAGTAGTCCATCAACGAATAAAAGAGCTTTTAACAGATGGCGGTATATCTGACAAAATCATTTATAACCCAGTTTGTCATTTTATAAGAACAAGAAGTGATGTTTACACGGACAGAAGCTTCTCTACTTTATGTACTTATAATACACTCATGAGCAGTTAGCGTCACTGAGCTCACTGCTGAGGCAAAGTAATGTATAATTAAAATGATGAACATCATGTTGTCTTCCTGCTGGGCCTTGCGTCAGTTACTTCTTCTCATAACGGAGGTGATGTGCTTTTGTTGTGATTTGCTTCAAAGCTGATTCTTTATTTGTTTTGTAGAAGAAATGCAAATAGCTTCCAGATGAATATGGAAGCCAATCTGAAGGAATAATAAACTCTTCATTAAGCTTCCTAAGAAATGGTGCAAACACAGAGACGTCACCTGAGCTTCCTGCTGGAAAGATGAGGCTGCAAAACATAAAACTAAGTGCTGACTAACCGGCTCAGACCATTTGAGAACATATTTATGAAGCACAAAATTGTCCCACTGCATAATTGAGAGAGGGAAGGAAAGACAAAGCGGCGTGTCACAGCCTCAATTCCTGCAAAGGCTAATTTAAGTTCCACAAATAACACTCAGCAAAAATAGAGACACAAATAATGAATGCATGAGGAAAACTCTGCTCATGTCCCGAGACAGTTCAAGTTCAGCCAAAGCCATCCGAGAAGGAACATCACATTTCCTCCGAACTTCTTAGCTCAGCGGAATCCAGCCGCCGTGTCCTCGGGTCGGTTCTGTTCCACTGTTTCTGCTCTCGGTTCCTGCAGGAACCTCATTAACCTGCAGGACGGAACCGTGCACATTACCCACAGAGCGTGCAGAGCGTGCAGGTGTTGAATCTTGTGAAGGTGAATACGGAGCGATTGTGATTACTAAGCACATACAGACACGCAGGTGTTGCATATCACAACGTCACTTCAGTTCTGGCCATTAGTGTGAATCTGGACATCAGACATCAGAGTCCGATGCTTCGACTTTGGAACTAAGTGGTGAAGAAGTGTGATCAAACTGAGTCGAACGAAAAGATATTCCACTGGGACATTTTGCATGGCCGTCCCCGGGCTCAGTGTTTGACATCTCTGGCAACATTCCTTCTCTCAACTAAATGAGGTTGTTTGTACAGAGAAGAGACAGCGTGCTGAGCCGTGAGGAAGGCAAAATAAACACATTATCATCTTCACTCCATCATTCCAAGCAGCGGAGCGCAAACCAGCGCGATTAAGTTGAGTAAGCATTAACAGTCAGTGTAAGTGCTTGAGAGACAACGAGAGCAGGAGAGAGAGGAACCACCGGGGTGTAGCGTTCAGCCGGTCTCGTTCCCAGAGCGTCACACACCGATGCTTTCGCTGTCTGATACCGAAACACGGCGACTTCATGAGGCGCACCCAGCTTTCTAGTTACTCTTGCAGCAATACTAGACACTCGCAGCAACTGCTCTGGAAGTCAGGGTGGCGTAGAATAGAGAACAGTCAGACAGGAAGTCAGGCTGATGGGAGGGTCGAACAAACACAGGACTTTCACCCGGGAGACCACTGTTTGTGTCCCGAGTGAAAGCATCAGTCAACGCTGAGCAGGCCACTTCACGTTAATATGTAGCCTACTTATACTTCACACCGCATACGTAACGTCAGCTATAAATGAAGCCACATAACCAACGTACTTTATTTTTCTCCTAACCACGACCTTTTACAAAACCTGTTGCCCAAAACTTAAAGTGACAGGTGGGTTCATGACAACAAGTTGCACGGCTAATTCGCCAATCATGCTTTGAGGGAAACATATTACAGTCACAGTTTTAAACACGTGGCTAACGTTGTAAATTTAATCAAAAATACCAAAAGACTCCTCGGTTATGTTGAGTACAACATCATGGTTTGGCTAAAAATAAGCAAGTTCAGTGTGTAATCTAAATTACGGCTGGAATATGAAGAAGTCAGTGTTGACATTTGGCTGCAAGCGGGACTTGAACAGCGGTCTCCTGGGTGACTCTTAATTATTAAGTAGCATGAAATGTAGATATTAAGACCTGCGAGCCTGGTTTCTTAAAGGGCCGGTAGTCAGCGTTTCAGGGGATTTATTAATGGAATATAATGAACATAACCATGTTTCCATTCATGTATAATCCCCTGAAACTAAGAACTGTTGTGTTTTGGTTCGTTAAGAATGGACCCTCCATATCTACAAAGGGAGCGGGTCCTTTTCATGGAGTCCACCGTGTTTCCTACGGAAGCCCAGAACGGACAAACAAACACGCCGGCTCCAGAGAAGGTTTTAGTGTTCGTACGTTATCAAAAGGCAAACAGGCATCACGGAGCAGAGCGTCGCCTCGCTGTGGAACAGCGCTGGTGTTCCGGCTTTGCAACTTTTAAAACAGATTAAAAAAACTGAGGAATAGTTCACCGTTAAAACCGTTAGTTCTTCGTCATGCTTGTGAAACCGCGGCGTTACCGAAGACTTGTAAAGGGAGGAGTCAGCGGAGGGGTCTATAGTTGGTTGCAATCTGCAACCTCCCCACTAGGTGGCACCAAATCCAAGTCCCTCGAATTACAACTTAATCATCGTTAAATAAATTTGACAATTTCAGGTCTTCTTATTCAATTAGAATTATGCATAATAAAAATAGCTTATTAGCCGGTTCAGGAAACAGGGTTGGATGTTTTAGCTTCAGCTTTTACCACCAAAGAAAAGCAAATGTGCCAGAAGGAATGCTGACTTGACCGGACAACATGAACGCCTTTTCCCTGCAGAAGAAGAAAAGAACGAATTGTAAGATGTCCGTCTGTCTTGTCCCATGTAAAGTGGGAGAAGGCGCCACATGCAGCTGGATGTGGCCAGTTGTGGCCCTGATGTAAAGCTTTAGGACTTCATGAAGCTGTAAGCAACACAATATCGTCACCAACTAATACGAGAAACAGGTTTTCTGTGTAGATAATCCACCATAATTATACCTCAATGCTCCACCTTAACATGTAAAACATGATGCAACACATCAAGAATATTTCTCCTTTAAATGGAGCAGCAACACAAACCCCGCGTCTTGTTTCTTGGTATTACCAAAGCACAGGGACACGAGAGGTGACGCGTACACTGATTCCCACTAGATGGAGCTGCTGCTCTACGCTCTCCTCCTGCTGCTGGAACACTGAAAGGTTTCTGCCGGGAACATTTTCAAGGGATAAACTCTGTTTTTCTTCGGATCACCATAATCAAGTGATGCTAGAATACACCGTGAAGCAGACGAGGTGCACGGAGCCTCACCACCGTGTCAGAGCGACGCGAGGGTCTTATGGAAACCACTCTGGACCAAAAATCCAATTTCCAAAGCGCTGATAGACTGTCGGAGCGATGCTAATTGCTCTCTCTCTCCCGCCAATAGACAGAACAAAGACTGGCCATCAAAGTCACACTCATTACCGTCCATTTATTTCAGATGGCTTTTCACGCGCTTTAGAAGCGTGACAGCCGAGCCGAGCGTGAACCGCGTTATGTGGGTACGCTATCAATGCTCCCGGAGTCCGGGGTGAAATTCAATGCATGGGGAAAATGTTGTTGGACTTGTGGAAGCTGCTGCTGTGTCGTGTCACTCAGCCCCACCTGCCTGAATGTGTTCAGCAGCCAGGTACATCCGGGAATAAGCTGCCGGCTTTGGACGGCAATGTGATGCATGAACGCAGCAAAAAAACAAAAACAGCATTGGGATATTTTACAACATGTAATTCTGTCCAAAAACGAACAATTTAACGCTATCCAACAATTCAGAATATGCAAGGAAAGCAGGAGGACCGGCAGATTAGTTTTAGTCTGAGCCGCTGAGAAGCAGCACACCAGCAGGATCTCATGAGGCAGCAGCTTCCTGTCTCCGGGTGCACGACGTACACCAACACCTGTGAGCACTGATGCACTTATTCTCACATTATCCGCCTCCAGCAGAGACCGGGGACAGACCCAGACCCTCCAGCAGAGACCGGTCCACCGTGGACAGACCCAGATCCTCCAGCAGAGACCGGTCCACCGTGGACAGACCCAGACCCTCCAGCAGAGACCGGTCCACCGTGGACAGATCCAGACCCTCCAGCAGAGACCGGTCCACCGTGGACAGACCCAGATCCTCCAGCAGAGACCGGTCCACCGTGGACAGACCCGGACCCTCCAGCAGAGACCGGTCCACCGTGGACAGACCCAGATCCTCCAGCAGAGACCGGTCCACCGTGGACAACAATTCCTCAAAGTAGCTTAAAAGTAGCAGCCATAATTAAAATCATAAATCATAAATAAAGTCATAATTATATCAGAAGTATAATCATTATTTGTCCCTCGTATTATGTTGTTTTGTACACGTTGTGCCAGACAGATGAGCAGCTTATTGTTTGTTGTTCTCTGACAGCTGATTGCACTTTGTGCTAATTGAGGGTCATACGCTACAACACGCATGTTATGTTTGGCTGAGTTGGAGACGTTTGATTGTCAATCAAGAGACATTGTGTTGAAGGCTGATGGAACCACAACACCACAATTAATTCTGCTTGTTCCTCTGCAGTCACAGCTCTCTGGTGTCGTGACCTCTTCTCTTCCACGAGGTGACCGAGTCCAGCCGGGGAACGCCGCTGCACGAGCTGCGTCTCCGTTGTAACAATCAGCGGCACCTGCTGACAGCTGACAGAGAGGAGAACAGCTCAATGCGCCTCTCACACAGTTACAGAGCGAGTAATATGAAACAGAGTGAACGGACCTGTCAGCCATGTTTTTTACTTTTACAAGAGTCCTCATTTTACAGTTCAACATTTTCAAGATTACGTGGATAACATATGAAAACAAAATCATGGTTATTTCCACGAATGCTGGATGAGACCAGCCTGACTACATGTATTTGACGCTGTGGTTACTTTAGAGATACATCAACCAAACAGAGCATTTGATCAGTGAAAGAAATCGTACATTTTCTTAAGCCCCATGGAACGAGTAGTACCTGGTGACCTTTAGTAGTAATTACAAAAGACAAAAATGTCATTTTTGCAGTCTCCATCTTGGTAATATATATATATATTTGACACTGTTATTTCTACTTTTACCAGCGCTGATGAGCACCCCTTTAGATGGAGGTGTGGAGACTCCTGCTGTACACAGTTCATGTGCTTTCAATGAAGGAGCACTCACTGTGGAGAATTGGAAGTTTCATTTCTGCAAGCGAGCGGTGGATTATCTTCCCTTCCTGGAGAACGGAGCACTCCGCAATCGTTTTCACAAGACTTTTGTACCTTTCTCGTGAAGACAGACGTCACTATTTTAGGGGAACAAAAATAGGTCTACTGTGGGAAATTAGAACTCTTCATTATTTCACAACGCTGCCTTGGATTGCCACACAAATGATCTGATTAACTTTGCAGTTATCTGCCAATCCCAAAGACCGCTTGCTTTCCTTGTATTCCGCTTTCATCTGTGTATCAGTGTCAGCTGATTGACTTTGCGTCTTCCTTTCCTTTTTTGGGATTTGCAGCAAACAGAGCTCATACTTGACTCGCTCGGTCTTTTGACAATGAGCTCAGTTACTCGATTATATAAGAGGGTTGTTGTGTCTTTGCTGTGGTGGACGGATGCTGGTTGTGTTGCTGGAAAAAAATAAAATAAAAAAAGAGCTCATGTGATTTGGTGATTGGGTCAAACAAACACTCAAGGGACAGGCGTTTACCTCCCGTATGAAACCAAAAAGTTAAGTTAGTTTTACAGACAACTATGTGACGTGACACCACTGAGTCACATGACGTCCGGAGCTCAAGTGTACTGATTTTAAGCTAAACATATTTTTTCTGCACTTAACCGAGTGGTTTTAGCTGCTTTTCTGCCAAGAAGTTCCTGATATTTTAGTCCTGGGACGAGATTCCTTAAGCCCATTGCTGTAAAGATGGTGTTCTTGGTTTATCGTGTTCAGCCAGAACCACAAACATCCACCAACCAGAGTGCTTTTCCCCGGGCGCCTGTCATTGGCAGCCCACTGCTCCCTATATACAGGGATGGGTCAAATCCAGAGACAAATTTCCCCCTTAAAGGGATCAATATAGTATAAATTCTATTCTGTTCTATTCTATTCTTTAGTGGCCTGAAGCGAAGCACACAGGACTCAGGATTACATGTACCCACCTCACATGACATCACCGTTCAGTTCATTTATTTGCAAAGATAACAAAATAAAATAAAATAAAATACATTTAATGATTAAATTGGGCTGACAAAAAAGACAAATTGGTGAAAGAGACTTAGTTTCCTGATGAGCGGGTTCTCGATCCAGACAAAGCTCGACTTGTTTTGTGAATAACTGTCATTAGGTCGGTTTTTACAAACTCTAGGGGCGTCGGTGGCAATTGCATATCTGCTAATTTAGCGACACTGAACAGAAGAGAATTGTGCGTCAGATAATATATGTGATTGCATTGACAGAAAAACATGTTTTTCTTCTCTTTAGAAAGAACAAAGAGAAGCTGTCATTAGTAAATGGGAACTATTATCATGGCGAGGTTCACAAAAGCTTCGTAGATTTCCAACAAGCCTCTCGTTTAGCTGCAGAACAACTTAAAAAGTAATGCGGTGGAGAGATTTGGCCTCCAATTCAAATCTAACTAGTGAGGTCAGGGTTAATAATATGCCTCTTTAATATCTGGAAAGCAGAGGGATTGCAGGCCTTTCACCCAAGAGACCGCTGGTATGTCCCGTGTGAGAACAAGTCAACATTGACTTATTTTACCCTCGTTTTGTAACGTAACATCCGTACTTAACTACTGACAGTTACGTAACCAGCATACTTGTTTTATATGAAACAAACATACGTCTTTTATCCCAAACCTCAATCACGTTTGAGGCGCTATTTTGCTGAGTTGGGAGTGAGAAGGTGTCAAGGTACTCAAAGACAATTGAAATGGAAAACAGAAACAATAAAGGCAATTACAATACAAACAAAATACATGACATAACAATAAGGAACAGCACAACAACATACATAACTAACTTGACAGGTTAAAAGCAGATTTAAATCAATGAGTTTTGAGTGCGGCTTTGAAAGGGGCGAGTGACGGGAACGTCTGAGGTGCTGGGTGAGGGAGTTCCAGAGGGAGGGGGCAGCAATGGAGAAGGCCCTGTCCTTTTAAAGTGCATTTGATTGGTCATGATTTAAAGAAGTCAGTTCAGCTGAACAAAACAATCCCAATGAGGTGAGTTGTAATTCCCTCCTTTGTTTTGTTGAACCAAACAAAGAAACCTTTTCACAGCTTCACCTCAAACCATTCTTTGTTTGAAGTTGTTCCGTCTAAAAGATGACAAACGACTGGCTGGAATATAGAACTCGTCTTTGCCCTCCTCCTCGGTATAAGGCCCTTGGAGAGATGGCAGCCAATTTAAATGCATATCGACGAGGGTTCGACGCTCAGGAATGATGTGGTGCATTTTGGCATGTGGCAAAACTGGTTAAGCAGCCTTCTTCGCTTCTTACTGCGGAAGCAGTCAGGAGGCGATGCAAAATCAATCAACATCCTTCTTTGCAACGGTGGAGCGTGAGCCACGCGCCTCGTATATCTCAACCATATCAAAATGCAGCAACATGAGAAGGTTGCACTGAGGATGCATCTGCTGGCGTGAAGAGATGAATGAAAGCATGGAGAGACGAGATCTAATCAGACACTCCTGAAGTGTGTGAGCGGAAAACGTAAAGTGTGTATTACTCGCGGATGTGTTGCTGTGTGTGTCTGAAATACAGCCGAATCAGCTCTCCTCTGCTGTCAGATCTCACAGACCTGAATGAGAGAGCGTCTCTGCCCTGAATGTTAAAACCCCCCAATTTGCAGCGAGTCGAGGTGGAGAATCTCGATCACCGTGGTGTAAATTACAGAGTGATTTTGAGTGATTTCCCCCCCCCCCCCCCCCCCAACCGCTTGACTCGGTACGCTAACAGAAAGAGGCAGTGTGTGTTCACGAGTGTGAAACTTGTGTGAAGTGTTATTTGTTAAAAAGGTTGCGACCCACCGTAAGCGATTTGCTGCTGTTTATGCGTTCCTCTCGCTCTGTGTCACGGCCTCCTTTGTCCTTTGTCCTTTGTCCTTTGCGTCCGTGTCTAATCCCCCAAAGTTGACGTTGATTCCATCTCAGAACACAAACATATTTGAATTGTATTAACGAAAAAAACAGGAGGGGAGAGAAATTCTCCCAGGATGGTGTTTAGCCGAACGTGTTGATGGACCTACAGGTGGAGATAACAGCATTTGAGGAAATCATCTGTTTCATTTACAAAGAATTGTGGCAAAACGTCCACACAGGTTTGTGACGTCAACATCTTTTCTCATCTTTGTTTTGTGATTATTTTCCTACTGCTCCAAATGTTGAATATTATTAACATATTTGGTTGCTTTTATAAACAGCTGTTAGATAGATTACCATTCACTTTGGCTCAGACATTCATGGTACCCAGAGGATGAATCCTACTGATATTGATGATCCCCTGACTTCTCCAGTTGAAAGCAAAGAAGACAAAAAATAAAACTTTCACAAGACATGTTGACAGTGTGGCTGCTGCTGCCCGAAGACGCCGCAATATATATACGCGCTGATATTACCAGTTGAATCCTTGAGGTTCTATTGAGATATCGCTTCTCTCTGTTCTGCATTTCAGGCTTAAAAACAACAATCTTAAACGTTTCAAAACACCAAAACCTGAAAGTAACATCTACGTGTGTTTCATCACTTTGGATGGCTGATGGTAAAGTTAGTGTTTGACTCATTGTTTATTGGGTCTGTTATTTGAGGCTGTTGTTGGTTGTTTCATTGAGGATTGGTGGATTGATTTGTATCTTTATTAATTGTGTGTTTTTAACTTGCATTGTGCCATTTGTGTCACTAAAACTCCAATCTGTGACAAATCATGAGCTCTCATCAAAGCTACATAACACTGACTTCATATCAGAGACTGAATATAAATGGACAATAATCACTGTGACGTCACTCATTGCTTCGTGGACCACCGTTCTGAGACCTCAAGTTCGACATTTTGGCCGTCGACATCTTGTTTTATTGCAACCAGAAGAGACACGAGAGGGTGGAGCTAAATACAACCCTCGCTGAATAATATTTTTTGGACCAAAATATTACAATTAAAGAAAGGGTGTGTTACAGCCTTAAGGGGATCTGTTGGGAATATAACTCCTTTAAGTTGAAACGAATCACAATAATGTCTGTGGATTATCTTCAGTAAGCGGCTCATGATGTCTGGAGAGAGACGGTGATTTTGACCTTTTCAAATGTTTTGGAGCTTTGAGTGCCATACAGTCCCATTATATCTCAGAGAAGCAGACGTCTGTAGGGCCGACACCTCCGACACTCAGCAAGTCACAAAACAATCTACACCGATGAATATCACGACACGGGTAAAAGTATGTACTTTAGATTTTGGGGTGAACTGATCCTTAAGAAAAAGTAGTAATACCACAGAGTATAAATACTCTGCTACAAGATAACGTCCTGCATTCAAAGTACTAAACTGTTCGCATCAAAATATATTGAAAGTCCCAAAAGTATACTCATTATGTAGAATAGCCCATTTCAGAATCATATCTGTCAGGGTTACCGCCCGTTGAGGTGTCCATTGTCTCTGCATATTATATGCCGCGGACGGGCCGTCGGAGTTGTAACAGGTTCCCAAACAGCGATATTTTCTTTAACCTAACTCAGTGGTTTTGTTGCCTGAACTGAGTTTCCTGTGAAGACGAGGGTTTGTTTTGAAAAATACGCAGACATGTTCAAAGTGGAAATTGACACCTGCTGCTGAACTTTTGTTGGAAAACTCCCGAAAAATTGAGGAATAACTTTTCGTTGGACATCATTCGAACCGTTGTTTTTGAGGATTTGTTGCAGGCAGAGTTGCTCAGCATTAATCAATTCATCAAAAATCACTTTCTGACACCAACCAAACGAAGACATTGTCTTTATTCCATTAATTATTACATGTGACCCATTCCTTGTGATCCCTTCCATGTGCAGCCCTGGTGTGTAATACGTTATGTTTCTGAAGAAAACTGCTTAAAACAATATAAAGGGCACACCATGGGTTAAACCAGAGTAAAAGAAGAAGAAGAAACACTGATGGTGTCAGTTTGAGCAATGTGTTTTGATTGGTTAATCGAGGTGTTATTCAGCCCCACTTGTGGTGATTGGTCGTAGGTAAAGCAGAGGGCGGGCTTAAGAGAAAATACCGGGGAAGAAGCAGGAAGAGAAAAGGAGCGCGAAGGAAGGAGACGAGAGTGCTCCTTCTCAGTTCCAACGCAGTTTAAGGACATTTAAGGACACAAAAAGCTAATCCGTGTGGCTGGAGACTGTGAGCTCTGCAGACTGAACCGTATCAACGCTTAGAGCTCTGTAAAATAAAGGTTCCAAACGGGTTCTTCCTGAAGGGCTGGGGGTTCTACGGAACCATATATCATTTTGTAGCCTGCCTGCTGAGTTCATTGACGAGACACTTTTACACATTTAACTGTACATGTACAGCTTTCAATGCAATGTTCTGACTATCTGGAAAATGATCACATTACATTAATAGTAAAACTTCCTGCATTTTATTTTCTGTAACTGATCGGTGTTAAAAACATCCCTAATCCTCTTCCTAACCACAACAAACAACCACTGGCAGAACGTCTTCCCCTCTGGAGTCACACATCACAGAGCCAAGCTGAGACGGGAACTAGAAATTCCACTTAACTGAGACATCTACTTTAATTTGGATCCCATCAATGTCCTTTTCAACAGCTATTACCACCAATGACACGAGGGAAAAGAGGAGAGAGGTTGGGATCAATGGAGTGATACGAGAGGGAAAGAGTCTCTATAATGCGTCCTCAAGTGCTGAAGCCTTTGAGAGGTGATGAAGGGAGTCTAGATGTGCTGAACAAACAAGGAAATAGGAAGTTGTTAGAGTTGTTGACAAACAGCTGCTTATTTCCACATCCAGCTGAGAAACATGATGGTTTATTAGGAGTTGTTGCGTTTTTGTGTCACCTGATGAATGTCCAATGTTCTCTCTTCCAGCTCCGTTTTTGGTCTCATCCATCTCCTGAGGGAAATATCCGTCTCTTCAGCCGCTAAATGCTCCACTGTGTTCACCAGCTACTCTTTAACTGAGTCTGGCTGCTGAGTAGACAGTGTGCAGTGGCTTTTATTTTGAAAATAAATAAAATAATTCTGATCATTCACTACCTGAGACACACAACACGTCGTCATTTGGTCCAGCAGAGTATTTCACATTTTTGTGACGATTATGGACGATGCTATTAGCACCCAGGTGACAGAAGCCAACAACACTACTTGCACCGGGGCGGTTAGCCAATGTGGAACGGGACTACAATAAGCTTCTTACAGGACTCTAACCCCAGTCTCCTGGGTTAAAGTCTTGACCCATCAATCCACCACAACCTACCCCTGCACATACCACTTCGTCGCTTGTTATCCTACTTCCACTACGACTAGTACGACGAAATCTTTCTGGCAGAAGGCCTTTCGGCTCGCTATACATTTCTAAATTGAGCAGCATATTCAGCAGCAAATACCCAAATAGCTGCAGTGTGACTCTTACCAGGATGTCAATAAACATGTTGTAAATAAAGGCGTCACGCACCGTATAAAGGCCTCGTACTTTGTAAACACGTCTTCAGTATAGATGCTTTTTTTTTTCCTCTTCATGATTTTGAAGATGTGGTGCTCAATGGAGCAATTTGAATGTCCCATCAAATACCGCTCAGCCGTTGGTGATATATCACAGAAGAACGGTGCTCCACTTACAAGCTCTCGGCTCGACGATCCACTCGTTCTGTTGAGAGCGATCGATTGTCTCGCTATATCTTTAAGCCGTGTCAGATCAATAAGGCGGGATTTAGAGGGGCTTGTACTTTACGATGCCAAGATGTGGTTGCTGTGTATTGATGCATGTTGCAGGAATAAAACAGAAGATATAAGTCAGGCTTTCATTGTGCTGCATGTGTGCATTTCATGTCACACGCATGAGATGAGGCAGGAGGCTTTTGATCATTCTGCAGTCGAGTGCTGACGTGAATTCAACGTGTGCGATGACACAGAGAATTCCTGTTAAGCACATTTTTAAGCCTCCTCGTGGCTCGGACATGGTTTTTGTGTGTTCTTTTATTCACTGCAGCTTCCCATAATTCTTTCAGGGTACTTTCAATCTTTCCTGTGCCTTTTTCTCGACTCATTATTTTTACACACATCACATCTCTTCTCACGCTGAAATACACTTGGGCACAGCCACACGGAGTAACTCTCTCAGGCCACATGCACACATCAGCCTCACACTTATTTCCCTATCACACACACACACACACACACACACACACACACACACACACACACACACACCCCCACACACCTTAATTGTTTGCTGGTGATCTGAACAGAAAGAGTTGGGCAGCATGTTAATTCCCCCCCGGGACAACGTCAGCGATGGTGATGGAGAAACGCAATGCAATCAAAGAGGTAATACAGAAGCTCCGACACATAGAGGATCCAATTCTTATTCTAATGCTGTAATAACATGGGAGGAGAGGGCGCTCTCTCAAAAACAAAAGCCCTGTTTCCTCCTGGTATTAGCATGGGAGCTGTATGTGTGAGACATGAACTCATGACACAATCCATGTCAATAAGTGTTCTCATATCTCAATTCTTGCAGCGTTGTGATCAGATCTCAATGTGCAGATTAACTGTCTTCCATAGGGGATGACATGGAGGGGAAATGGCCTTGATGTGTGCAGCAGCATGATGAACCATGGACGTGGATAATCTCCGAGGGTAAAGTCCTGTGTCTGCAGAAATGTACAACGCCAGAGAGTGGGATGGAGATATGACCAAACTCAACTAAACTCAAGGAATGACACGACTGTAGATATTGAGATGGACATGAATATTTTGACTTGCTGCACAATCATATAACTGATTCCCGATGGTCTGCTTCATCCATCCATCCATGATCATTTTCTGCTCATGGGGCCGGGTCGCGGGGAGGCAATCTCAAGGTGCGTTCACATCAAACGCCAATGGGGCGATTCACTCCAATGACCACAAATGGTCCCCGGCGAGTGAACACCGTGCGAATGATGCGAACGCACCATTAGAGTATTCCAGTCATCCCTCTCCTCAGCAAAGTTCTCCAGCTCTCTCTGGTGGACCACGAGGACGTTGCCAGCCAGAAAGGATGCACAATCTCTCCAGCGTGTTCTGGGTCTAGCCCCGGGCCTCTTTCTAGTTCCAGACAACTTCTAAAGGGAGGCGTCCCCACCCCTCCCCACCCCATCTCTCTAAGGCTTTATGAACATGTATTAACATATTACATATGGACATCAGTGTGGTGCTTGTGCGTGCTTTTTGGGGGTCTTTTGTTGTCATTTTGGCACCTTTGTCTTCTGATTTGTCTTTCTCTGTCCCTTCTTGATTTCTCAAACATCTTGCCGTTGAACTGCAGTGGGACATAGTTGGCCAACGGTGGCAAATTTACAGAGACGTTACCGAATGTGTGTTTCCATAATTTGTGCACAATTATAACATTGCTCATGCGGAATATAAACAAACACACACACACACACACACACAGCCAAAGGTTGCCTCAAGGCAGAAATGCACAGACTGCATTGATTGCCAATTAATTAAACATGCATATCTTGCGCAGTATTTACAGAGAAACACACACACACACACAAAGAAAGGGTTAAACAGCTTTGGGGAAAGGTCAGATTTAATTACATCCAATACGTACCCCTCTCCTCGCCCTGAAACAATTACAAGTTAATGGAGGAAGTCACAGATCCGCCTTCTGAACGAATAACGTGTCAGGAGTATACAGCTGTGTGTGTGAGTGGTTTCAGCGTGCACGCCAACAATTTAGTCTGTGTGAGTCAGGAATCCCTATGAGCATATTCATGAATGTGTTCAGTTTGACAATATGAATTCAGATTTGTGTGTGAAGGGAGCTGCATGCATAGAAATGTGGCTTTGCTGGTGTGTGTGTTGTACGTACATGTGGCCTCCTTTATGGCTCGTCTCTAATAGCCAAGTCATTTCACCGGAGCCAAGCCTCCCTTTATTCTTCCTACTAATCACTTGCAATTGCCCAATTAAGCACACTCACTTTCACAGACCAACACCCCTCAATGTAATGAGCCCATCATAAGAATCCACTCGCTCTCAATCAGAACCACGCTGGGACATTTCCCCAGCTGTCATTTCATCCACAGGCCAAGCGTGACAACTTAATGTATTTGAGTGGGGGGTGAAATACAGGTTTTGGAATTCAGCCGTTGTGGCCCGAACGAAGTACGCCCGAGGCAAGGTTGGACTTAATTTGAAGTTCGTTAAGTTTAAGGTTTCTCTGTTTCTCCATGAAGTATTAAGTTAATTGTGATGCAGACTAGTGTAACTCCTGAGCGGATATGCCATCGCATATTTCATATGAAAGAGTTATCTTCATTCTCGCACCTTTGAATTAAATAGTTCTGTGTTAAAGTATGGAACGCGGGGATGGCGGCAAGCTCCAGTCCTGACAAGTGAAGCCAATGCTGAAGTGTCTTATACGTGCATTCTCTCTAGTGTCCACCAGGGGGCGACTCCTCTGGTTGTATAGAAGTCTATAGAAAATGACTCTACTTCTCTCTTGATTTATTACCTCAGTAAACATTGTAAACATGAGTTTATGTCTCAATCTCTAGTTTCAAGTCTTCTTCAACACAGCATGATGTTCATTTAGTACATTATGGTCCATTTAGAGTCACACAGACCATAAAGCAGGGGATGCTTTAGGGCGGGGCTACACAGTGATTTGACACATCAGAGCCGTTTACAGCTTCTCTACGTCACTCCTCCACATTCAAAACATGGTCACATCCGTTCATCGGTTGCAAAAATGACGACGGACAAATCGTCAACTTCCAAGGCTTCAAAACGTCAGTCCACAAACCAACGGGTGACATTACAACGACCACAACTCCAAATAGATGCGTTGAGTGTCTGAGCCTCTTGGTTTTATAAGTTTAGTCTGGACGAGGACTTACCATGTAAAACTCACTTTTTCAGTGTTCACATCCGTTTGGATATCTGGAGTTCCTTCCAACCCACAAACTGTCAAAAAAAAAAGCAAACCAGGCAGTTTTTTTGTGGGCTGCCTAGATCGCAGCACAAACCATTCAGATTTCAGCCAGCCCATCTGTCACTTTGCAGCATCCATTTCTCCTGTTTATGTTCCTTCCTGCACTGAAATGCACGTGTTGTAAATGTCAGTGTAGTCTGTTTTTTCCCATCTGTGCTGAAACACAATAAAATATGAACAGTTGGGACATTTTAAGTCAAATCGTGGTGTGGAGAGGATCAGGGATCCGACATTGACAGCAGTCATTGGTTGTTTGGACACCCACACCGGCTATTGCGAGCATCAAACCTTTGACCTTCACAATGATGGATTGCTATTGTTTTCTCCTCAAAATCCCACCTATGCAGTAGGTGAGAAAGGTATGAAGGGGTTCAGGGTCGTGGAGAGCTTTGCATGTAATGAGGAGAATCTTAAACTGGATTCTTTGCTGTATGGGGCGCCAGTGGAGAAAATAATGGGAGAAAGTGGTGGTGGAATTATCACAGAGGCTGGAGAGTTATTTAACTTCTTCTGTCATCGCGATCTGATCTGAGAGGAATTTCCTCAACAACTGAGAATTGGCTCTCTGACAGCGTTTCCAAGTTTATTAAATTGCCTTTATTTTCCTTGACAATAAGATTGAATACCCAGCTAGCCTGCTGACCCGGCCGCCGGATAAGCGGAAGGTAACGGATCAACAGATGGAATGAGATGAGACGTTTATTGCAGTGATCTTAGTGTGCCGAACAAGACGAGCATTCATCACTTTCTTATTGTCTCAGCGGCTCCTTAAACAACACGCAGACCCCTCCGCTGTTTCAACAGAGGGCAGTTCTCCCAACTGTTGAAGAAAAAAAGAGCCTCTTGCTTCTACAAGAAATGTCACTGCTCTATACAGCGCTCAACTACACATGAGCAGAACGACCTCAAACGTGTTTGCAAAAGTCGCCATAAACAAAGCGCTCCGCTGCCCGACACAGAACAGCATGAATGTTCACTGACTGCTGTCAGCTGGGCTTTAAATACTGAAGGTGTCATCAGCCGTCCAATCAGGAGGCAGCAATTTCAGTCCAATCAAAAGACACCACCTGTAGCTCATCACACACACACACACACACACACACACACACAGGAGAACAGATCGCTCACATACGACACCAAAACACGCACATGACCCTGAGTTGTGTCTCGACCGTTCCACGACAGAAACACAGACGCTGTTGAAGCTGAGCACTGAAGCGTGACTTTGGAAATGTTGTTGTCCGGGCGATGCAACGGGATCAACTTTTCAGCTGCAGCACTTTCTTATAATGTGCTTGTTGTGGCAATTTACAGTCCAGCAGTGTGAACAAAACATCAGCATCTTGTAAAAATCAGCAAGGAAACACAATGCAGGCAGTTTAATTAAAGTTAAAGTTAAGTATTGTAAGACTCCATTCAGGTGAATGGGGTAAAACATTTCACCAGTAGACTTCTCCATGAAACTACTCCAGTTAAATACTTCAATCACGAACATGTCGAACATCTATTCTTATCAATCCACGAATCAGAAAATAAGTGTTGCTATCTTTATGGGAATAAAATGTATAAATCCGTGTGTAGTTGTTTCTTCCTTTGAGTTAATATGTTACCGTATGTGGTGCCTCAATGTATTGTATTTCGTCATGTATGTCGCTAAGTAACAGGCCACACCCAGAGTGGGCGTGGGCATATAACGTGGCATTGTAGGTCGTTTGCTCGCGCAGAAGCTAAGAGGAGTAAACGAGCCGAGGAGGTTAAAACTGATTCTGCGTGTGGTCCAAGAGGTGCACACGGTAAAGTGTTCATTTGTACATATATTTGTGCCTTTACGTTTAAACGTGTTGCATTTTTTGAGATTGTAGTTTGTAGTTGTGTCATTATTAATGTGCTAACAACGTGTGCTAGTAAATGTCCGCTTGTCAACGGACATTTGCCTGAGAGACTCGCCATTTACGTACAAATGTTCATGTTTTTTGTAGTTTTCACGCTGTCTGTGGTGTCTGAGGTAGAGAGAGAGAGAGAGGAATAGAGAGAACGGCAAATAAAGTTCATCAAGACATCAGTACGAAGCGTCGCCATGACGGATACAGGAATAAACCTCTCTGTAACATCCTTCTGAATATGGATTCAAATAAAACTAGAACCTCATTTTGCAAAAAGGTCTGTTCAAGATATGTTTAAAAACAAAAGTGCATTCTGCCAGATGCTACAGGTGTAGGCCTATTGGGGAAACACTTTGAATTAATGCAAACCGCCAGTTGATAACACTTACATTTAGAAATTACATTTTGTATTTCATAAAATGTTGTGTTTAAATAATAGTAAAATACCACAATTGACCAGGGCAGGTAAAACTACAGTGTAGTTGTGTCTCCCCTCAACAAACAGCTTGATTAAACATTCAGGCTTCCAAATCAGAAAGCAGTGTATTTTATTGATTATTATTATTAAACTAAACAGCCAACAATGTGCTCCCATGTCTCAAATCACCAGGACAACATCCTGACATTAGCGCAAAACAACCTAGTTCTGGTTTTGACTATTTGAAAACAGGAATACATTCATCCCTGATACCGCAGATGTATACTGACTGTGAGTGTCTTTTTATATACGTCAATCTGAGCACAGCAACAATGCAGTATTTGTTTCCAGGAGGCAATGAGGTGAGGAGAAGTCTCAATGTCTCTTTCTCTCGCTCCTCTTCTCTCTTCCCTTTCTCAAAGTTCTGGACCTCGAGGGGCCGTCAGTAAGAGGAACCGATCGATAACGGGCTCTTCAAAGTGATCTTGGAGCCGAGGGGTTTCTTTGAAAGCTGCGGGAGGCAACAGTACTTAATGCACACAGGATCCTCTGGCATCAGCAGTCATGGCCATGGCCAGTCGCAACCTTTAAAAGACAGAAGTCACAGGAGAGGAGAGAGGGGGGGGTGAAGGGGGAGCAGAGTTGAGACTGAGGAGAAAAGTGAGCCTGGGGGAAGTGAACAGCAAAGCAACTAGCATTCAGCCAGGGGACCAGGACCAGGGGGACCAGGACCAGGGGGACCAGGGGACCAGGACAGGGGACCAGGACTCCCTGCTCAATAACACTGGATTACATGCTGCATTGTTTCCTGACAACTGCTTGTGGGTGTTTAAAGGCAGTCTCAATACAGGGATGCAGTGGTGGACTACGCCACTGACAAGCAACACTACCATATGGTGAGTCAATCGCAGAATAAAAACAAAATCTGTGTCAGATATTGGTTTGATTTGATGGAATATTGAGAATTCTAAAGTTTAAAAGACATTTTTCCCATTTCTTAGTTCTGGCCTTTATTCCTCGTGTCGATGACAACATTTGATGAATCATCAACAGATCTAATCCCTGCTCATCATATTCTTCAGCTGAATCAGGAGCTGCCAGTGGGGGCAGGCTTCTGCGTGGTATCTTCATGCAGAGGTTAGAGTTACATGTGGTTAATGTAAAGCACAAAGGGTGAGTAAAAACAGCATCGTTCGGCTTACAATAAGTACGCTTGTCACGTAAAGTACAGGGTAAGGTCATGTGACTCTGGCGCAGTGTCACGGGACATAACATTGTAAAAAATCACTTAACTTTTGGTTTCACACAGACTGTACATAAGAAGTGGACGTCGTCGTCGGGACGTGCCCCATTGGTTTGTGGGCCGACATTTTGAAGCCTCGAGTTCGGCATTTTTGCCATCGCCATCTTGACTTTCTGCAACCAGTGAACAGAAGTGGCGACGTTTGGAATGCGGAGGAGTGACGTAGCAACGACTCTGGTAGTGGTTGAGACCTGTCAATCACCGTGTAGCCCCGCCCTAAAGCATCCCCTGCTTTATGGTCTGTGTGACTCTAAATGGACCATATTTTACTCAATGAACAAGAAGGGTTGGTTGGGTTTGCTGTAGTCTCATCATATGACACTCTGTGCAGCGGTAAGTTGCCAGCACACTTTTCTGCTCAAGCTGCAGATCCTGTGGCTCTCACAGGAGCCTGTAAGCTTGCTGCCGACAACATAGTGAACATCTACACAGACTTGCTATGCCTTTGGTGTAGTGCACCACTGTGGCACCTTGTGGAAACACAGGAGCTTTTGGAAATCATCCGGCAAAACCATTTCTCACCACCGTCTCGTGGCCGACTTGCTCGAAGCCATATTGCTCCTTAAAAATGTCTGTTATGAAATGAGATGCTCACACTAACGCTTCTGATCCCATTTCAACAGGAAATGCTGCAGCTGATGCTGCGACTGAGCAGCAGGTTTTTCAGGCTATTTTCTATTTTTTGCTCACAAGACGTATGCTCGGTGTGCCTACAGAAATATCCCTCACTTATGATGTTCAAGTACTGCAGACGTTAGCGACCCCTGCAGAGAAAGTGTTGGGCCTAATCTGGTGCAATTTAAACTGAATGGATAATGGATTATTATTATTATTAAAATGTATTATGAGCCCAGGCAACTGCCACATGAATTATTCTATTGTTCAGCTAAATTAGCCATACTTTCTTTAGCTGGTCATAACAATGTTGATGTATCATCAAAGCAAATAATAACACCACTTAAATACAATTGGTATAAATATTTTGAACATTTTTACTCTTTTACACAAAATTGAATTCTTGTGAAAACATGATGATGTGATGAGCTGGCCCTCGATATTAGATCATTTAAATACAGTATTTGAATGCGTTTTTAACTGACATTAGGGAATGTAAGAACTGCAACAACAAATATTATTTATATTTTATTAGGTTATAATTTTAGAAAACACGACCACAGTCCATGCTTGTACCAATGACACACATCAGCAGAGAGCCAAAGATCCAAAACATCTTAGGCATCACACTATTCCACTGTTTCATGTATTACACCAACTTGTCCGACACTAAGGTGTTCAAAGATTACATTTCCTGTAAACATGCCTTGCACCATGAAGATATATATATATATATGTGTAAGTACACCAGACGTCATCCCTGTGACAGACCTTGACGTTCCAAAGAACCTCACTTTCACTCACTGCTTTGAGTCACAAGGCACCCGGCACAACACATGTTGTTCTTCTAAAAAGCCGATCCTGCACATCAGACGTGTTTGTCTGAATGTTTTCCTCCCGTAGAACTACGAAAGTGACATTTCTGTGTAATACTTGTGTTTGTTATTACAGCTTGCTGTCTGAGAAACATGATCTCATAAACAGCCTGTGCTTTCTTTTATTATTTTACTAGATAAAGGAATCAGTTGAACTGACAGTTGATTCTGAAAGGATGTAATAGGAAGATAAATACTTGGATGATAGAATTTCTTACAAATTGTTAAAATTGTTGTGTGTTATGAGCCCCACTGATATGTTGTATCTTCTTTGAGGTTTAAAAGACCTGAACCTAAAGTCATGACCCTATAGACCTATTCAATCATTTATTTTACTAAAATGTGGATGACACATTGTGTCTAATACAGAGAGTTCCCAAACTGTCAAGGTGTGTTGTGCAATGTGGTCATTTGATTTCCACACTTTTTATATACCGTAAAAATGCAATTAATCGTCTTTTATTTGCTTCACTCGCTGAACTCGACCTGCATTGTTTGGGACAGAGTCTGTGATTCCTTTCTCAACACACTCTTTGACCAGTAGGATTACTTGGAGCATAATCTCACTTCCTCCACTGCTGCTCTTCTTGAGGTTTATTCCCATTTTGTTGGCGGGTTTTCCTGTTCTGATGTGAGGGTCCAAGGACAGAGGAAGTCGCATGCTGTACACATTTTAAAGCCCTTTGAGGCTCATTTTTAAAATGATTTTGTATATATGTTTTTATATTTAAAAATATAAATGTATGTTTGTGATGCTGGACGATACGAATATAATTGAATTTCATGAAATTGACTATTTGTTGTAAGTTTTGTGACAATCCATTGAATAGTTGTATAATAGATATTTGAGTGTGGATCAAAGCAGCGGGCCGACATGAACATCCATCGAGACATGTTAGCGGTTAAACATCTGTGACCCTTAAACAAATCCATTCACGTTGCTGCTGTTGATCTGAGACGCCCGAAACGAACACGAGCAGCTGCTGACTTCAGTATCTGTCTGTGAGACGTCGTGTGACCCGCAGCACGTGAACGCAAAGAAAAAGGTCAAATAAAAAGAGACAATAAACCATATTGACCGACAATGAAAACACTCAAAAGTCTTTTTCTCGTTTATCTTCACGACATCACTGACGTGTTGCTTTCGTTAAATGAGCTGAAAATATTCTCTCATTCAGGTTGTGGTGAAGTTGAGGATGGAGATCGTGACCTTTATTCCTCTTTAAGCATCTTCCTCCTCAGACGTCTGCACAAAGACGCTGAAATATTAATATCGTCTTCATAGCGTTCACGTCTGTTTATGATCAAAGAAAACTGGTCTCAAACGTTCAGAACAGTTGCATCGGGAGACGTTCAGAAGTTCTGTGAGGGAGTTTCACAGACGCAGGGTAACACGAGGCGAGCCGGTTACTGTTTGTCGCTATCTGTGAGGTGTTTTGTTGCTCTTGGAGAATCTGTGTTTTATTCCTGGTTCTGTTTTTACAAGTCAAAACCGTTCCACGTTACAGAGCAAGAACGTGAAGCAGGGAGCATGTCACCTGAAACTTACAGTTCTTATAATAACAGCTAAAAATAAATGGTTCTGGTCTATTTGGTGCCCCACATTATAAACAGGATCCCAGTGAGCACGAACCCAGATTTCAACGTTGATTTCTGGTTGAAAACGCGCTGATATGGGGTCTGAACGTCTTAGACCTATTTTCACCGTCTTTTGAACCGGCTAAATTACGGTTACAATGTCAACGTGTCACAAAACACCAAATTCCTTTAAAATATTGATGGTTTGTTCAGTTGTAGGCTGAAAGAGACGTGATTTTGGTTACTTTAAACGTATTTCTCCAAAATCATATTCCGCTGGCCGGTGAAATGTGGTCTACACGAAGACGTGATTTCAACGGATTTAATGTTTCATATAAAACGTCGTAAATATGGAACTATAGGCTGTGTGCTGTCAACAAGAAGCTCCCAGGACATCGTAATGAGAGCAGAGCACATTCTGTCCGTATGTTCACGTAAAATACAACTCAGTGTTTACTGCTGGAACACGCATGCGCACGGACTTTGTGAAGTCAAATTTCGTGTATGTGTAAAAATGTAGATGACAATAAAATCCTAACTTCCTCACCTGCATGCTTCCAGAAGAAGCACACAGCATTTGCTGGTGTCACGCTGGAGATGAGCGAAAAAGAGCGATTTCTAAGCTGCTGCAGCAAACTGAGCTCTTCATAAGAGCTTGATATTGTTATAACTGTCAGGATCCAGGATTCCCCTGTCTGTTGTGGTGTGCCATGTGCTCTGTTTGTCCTCTGCCTTCAGACACCTCCCAGGGCCGCACCCTTAATCGTGCACGGCTGAGGACACTCAAGCTGATCACCTCCTGCAGCCTGACACACCAGACTCAGGGCCCCTTAATGAGTAGCCTGCCACTATATAAACTCTGGTCCTGCAGTCTGGGAGTGTCAGGTCGTACCGTCTTCTCCCGCTGAAACCCCGTGGTTCCTCTGCCCGCCTTGTGTCTGTGGATTACACTCCGCTCCTCTGCCCTCCTTGTGTCTGTGGATTACACTTCGCCGCTCTGCCCTCCTTGTGTTTTGTGGATGCGCTCTGCCGCTCTGCTCTCGTTGTGGTCTACGGATTACACTCTGTCGACTCCAGTATCGAGCCACGGGACTTCACGCCGTCAACTCACCAGCCCTCCAGTGTCGAGCCACGGGACTCACACCGTCGATCTGTCAACTCTCCAGTGTCGAGCCACGGGACATCACACTGTCGATCTGCCACTCGGGTGTCGGACCACGGGCTCCACACCTGCACCCACCTGTCTATAAATAAAGCCTGTTTAACATTCACTTCTGTCTCCTGTGGTCTTGCGTTTGGGTCCTATCTGTGAACTCCCGTGACAGAACGACCTGACCATAATGGACCCAGCAACCACAGGAGCAGCTACGCTGGCCGGACATAGCACGCAGCTGGAGGCACCCCAGCAGATGCTCATGGAGATGCGTCAAGCCCTGCAATCCATGGCAGGTGAGGTCTCTGGGGTTGGCCGCATCTTGCAGGAACTAGCCCGGACAGTCAAGTCTCCACCAGTTCCAGCACCCGCACTATTCCCGCCTGTCCTCGCTCCGCCGGTCTGGGAATCCCCCGTGCCGGTTCCGAGTCCCTATGATGGAACACTGGGGAAGTGTCAAGGCTTCCTGTTGCTATGCCAACGGGTGTTTGACCGACAGCCCCTGACTTTCGCCTCAGACAGGTCCAAGGTGTCTTACGTGGTCTGCTTACTGCGGGGAAGGGCTTTGGACTGGGCCATGTACACAGTGAGCAGCGACCAGCCTAATACTGTGGGGTATGTGGACTTTGTGACTGCTCTGATGAGAGTTTTTGACCCTCTGGGGAACTCTGAGTATATGGTCAAGCACCTTCTCAGCCGGAGACGGAGCCATGCAAGGGTAGCGGAACACTCGGTGGCCCGGCCGACTCCGGCTCCCCGTAGTCAGACTGCATTGCAGCCAGCTCCTGTTCCTGTCACCTCTTCACCACAGCCAGCTCCGGTTCCTACCGCCTCTGCGGCACAGCTTGCGCCAGTCCCGGCCGCCGCCGTCTCCGTACCGCAGCGACCTCCAGTCCCGGCCGCCGCCGTCGCAGTGCAGCAGCGACCCCCAGTTCCCGCCGCTGCCGTCCCAGATCAGCAGCGACCTCCAGCTCCCGCCGCTGCCGTCCCAGAGCAGCGACCGCCAGCTCCCGCCGCTGCCGTCCCGGAGCAGCAGCGACCTCCAGTTCCCGCCGCTGTCATCCCGGAGCAGCAGCCACCTCCAGTTCCCGCCGCTGTCGTCCCGGAGCAGCAGCGACCTCCAGGTCCTGCCGCTGCCGTCCCAGAGCAGCAGCGACCTCCAGTCCCAGCTGTGGTCTCGGAGCCGCAGCTATCCCCGGACCTCGCGGCCGCGGAGCCAGAGCCGCTCGCTGGTCCTGCCGCCGCAGCTCCAGTTCCTGCCGCCGCAGCTCCAGTTCCTGCCGCCGCAGGGCCAGCTCCAGTTCCTGCCGCCGCAGCTCCAGTTCCTGCCGCCGCAGCTCCAGTTCCTGCCGCCGCAGCTCCAGTTCCTGCCGCCGCAGCTCCAGTTCCTGCCGCCGCAGTCCCAGTTCCCGCCGCAGCGCCAGCTCCAGTTCCTGCCGCGGCCGCCTCTACGCCAGTTCCTGCCGCCGCAGCGCCAGCTCTAGTTCCTGCCGCTGCCACCTCTACGCCGCAGCCCGCTTCAGTTCCTGCCGCCTCAGCGCCGCAGCCCGCTCCAGTTCCTGCCGCCTCAGCGCCGCAGTCCGCTCCAGTTCCTGTCGCCGCCTCCGTGCCGCAGCCTCTCCCACACCCGGCCGCCGTCCCAGAGGCGCAACGACCTCCAGTTGCCGTCTCTGAGCGGCAGCGACCTCCAGTGCCCGCTGCCGTCTCTGAGCAGCAGCGACCTCCAGTGCCCGCTGCCGTCTCTGAGCAGCAGCGGCCTCCAGTGCCCGCTGCCGTCGCGGAGCAGCAGAGACCTCCAGTACCTGCCACTGCGGCACCAGCATCCTATTCTCCAGAGCCCTTCCGCCCGCCCGGCCGCCCGCCGGAGCACCCGGGGCCGGAGCCCTTCCGCCCGCCCGGCCGTCCGCCGGAGCACCCGTGGCCGGAGCCCTTCTGCCCTCCCGGCCGTCCGCCGGAGCACCCGTGTCCGGAGCCCTTCTGCCCTCCCGGCCGTCCGCCGGAGCACCGGGGGCCGACGCTCTTCGGCGGCCCCGTGGCGGGTCAGATCCTGTCACCCCTCCTCCGGACCCCCGCCGCCCACCCTAGTCGGCCTTCTAGCTGTGGGGACATCCCTCCTCCGGACCCCCTCCACCCGCCCTGTGTTGGGTCTTGTGTTACGTCTGGAATCCGTGCCTTAAGGGGGGGGTACTGTCAGGATCCAGGATTCCCCTGTCTGGTGTGGTGTGCCATGTGCTCTGTTTGTCCTCTGCCTTCAGACACCTCCCAGGGCCGCACCCTTAATCGTGCACGGCTGAGGACACTCAAGCTGATCACCTCCTGCAGCCTGACACACCAGACTCAGGGCCCCTTAATGAGTAGCCTGCCACTATATAAACTCTGGTCCTGCAGTCTGGGAGTGTCAGGTCGTACCGTCTTCTCCCGCTGAAACCCCGTGGTTCCTCTGCCCGCCTTGTGTCTGTGGATTACACTCCGCTCCTCTGCCCTCCTTGTGTCTGTGGATTACACTTCGCCGCTCTGCCCTCCTTGTGTTTTGTGGATGCGCTCTGCCGCTCTGCTCTCGTTGTGGTCTACGGATTACACTCTGTCGACTCCAGTATCGAGCCACGGGACTTCACGCCGTCAACTCACCAGCCCTCCAGTGTCGAGCCACGGGACTCACACCGTCGATCTGTCAACTCTCCAGTGTCGAGCCACGGGACATCACACTGTCGATCTGCCACTCGGGTGTCGGACCACGGGCTCCACACCTGCACCCACCTGTCTATAAATAAAGCCTGTTTAACATTCACTTCTGTCTCCTGTGGTCTTGCGTTTGGGTCCTATCTGTGAACTCCCGTGACAATAACAGGTACAATTGCAATAAAATGTCAAGAAGTGTCTTCATTCTTGTTCTATATTTTCATAAATAAAACAAACTATAGTTTTTGTAGATCTAATGTAGCTATATATAAAACTTTATAGGCTGTGATATCAAATAGCTTTTGCGGCTCCAGACACATTTTATTTGGTGGAAAATAGAGCAAAACGGCTCTTTGGACGGTAAAGGTTGCGACCGCTGGTCTAACTGAATGTGGACTGAATGCTGACATCTGGCTGACGTTTCCACTGGTGTTAAAATAAAGAATCGGGAACCAGCATTGTCTTTTTGCCACCTTTGTTACTTCTGGTACCAAACAATAGTGGATTAAGTCAGACGCCAAAACATCTGTCCCTGACACACTTAGTTTCCCAATGCTAAGCAGCTCTAATATTGCCATGATACATACTGTAAACCCCCAATACTTTGAGAATGTGACGGCTTGTAACAAAGTTCAAACTACTCATCTTTCCTCCGTCTGCTTTTCTTTCCACAGACCTGTTTTGTAATATCCTCACGTCAGAGGAGAACCTTCATCTCTGAGGAGATTCTTGTCTTGCCATTGTCCTCGTGTTGACGTGGTCCTTTGCTCATACATAATAACGCAGGCTTTCAGATTTTCCACTTGAGATTCACCCCGATTCAGTTAAATCGGTAAAGTAGCTTTTAGAATTAATTTTGGTTGGATTTGCATACATTTTGTTTTTGAGAGGGAAGATGAGTGACGCTGGCACACAGCTGTGAAACACATGGATGGCATGAGTAAGGCTGTATTGCTAGCAAATTCAGGGAAATTTACAGCGCAGCCTCTGCAGTGTGAAGACTTTCTATACGAGTTGTGCAAGTGTGTTGGAAATAAGACGACAGTTAATGCCAAATAGGAATCATGAACCTGGACCTGAACCAAGCCCCCTGTATGGAAGCAGAAATGAGGCTGAGGCGGACCTGAATATGTCACTATAATGAAGGATCACTGCACTCACACTTATTTATCTGCTGCATTTCAACCAGCAAAGTAGAAGCACACTGTTTCATGGTCTGAGCTCAGAGTAGTGGCTGAACATTTATTCATTTACAAAGCAGAAGTAGGACAAGCACACGATGGCCACAAGAGGATCCCAGTCCAACAATTCAAGCACATTAAACACCGCTAGAGAGGAGCTGCAAGACCTTCCATTGACAGATGCTTCATCCAATGAACTGCCAAGTGTTTTTGTTAAAGTGCCTGTACTTTCCCAAACAGTTTCCAACTTCAACGTCAGCACAACCAAAAACAAAGCACAAAATGAATCATCTTGCCGGGAGTTTAACAGAGCGCCGCTGCACCAGATGCTTGAACAACTACATGTCAGTCAATCTTTTCTCATCATATGTAACGCAAAGCTGTATCCCTCATATCTTGACAGCTGGTGTGGAAATATTTTAGCGAAGTATCGTAACAATTTTTGATCACATTAAAAATCACACTTTTGTCAATGGTCAAAATCTGGAAAATGTAAATGTCTTCTACGTATATTTTTCAAAACGCATTTAATATCTTTTATATTTCATGAAATAGATAGGCAGACATATATAGATATATATCGATGAGATATATGTTGATCGTTTAATGTTATGCACCACCAGCCATGACAAATGTCTTGTATGTGCAACATACACTGGCAATAAACGGTTTCTGATTCTAATATCTAGTAATTTACCGGTTACCTGTAAACGGTTACATTGTATTTATTTCTGATCAGCTTTTGGTTGATGCAAGTTTCTCTTCATTGTAAGTGTGTGTGTGTGTGTGTGTGTGTGTGTGTGCGCACACCGCATGCATCCACTGGAAATGATGTGGTGTGTGATTTGTGAGAGGGGAAACGCACACCGATGGCCAGTGTGACGGATTGAATCGATGTCTCTGAGTGTGTGAGACCACAGTGACGGATGGAGCAGGGGGCAGCGGTGAACACGTCCTTGTCCTCCATTCAACCGACGACCCGGTGTGCTCGTTCCGTCAGTCGCTCTCTCGAACACTAACACGCTGAAAGAGACAAGTTGTCACACACACAAGAGTGTGAAATGTCAGCAGGAGAAGCTGAGCCCACGGGGGGAAATCCTCCGGCCAGTGTCACCCGTGACATTCCGTCAAAACGATTTCAAGAAGAGTTGTGTTCATGCGTTCATGTCCTTTTGAATTTGTGCAACATCATTGAAAGAAAAAGAAAAGTGCAACAGTTCTGCCATGTCCTCTTCAATCATTGGAGCCTCCGGGAGAGCAGTGAACACAACAAAACAATCATAAAATAATGAAAACGGTTCGATGCTTCTTCTTGCATTCTCCTGTTGGGCACAACATGAGAACATATGACTGGTTGCATTCTGTATATATAACTTTTTACAATCTTCATGTACGACGTATTTCATCATTTGGGGAAATGTGGTTATTAAACAGTGGGTTAGGTTAGCTTAGCATACGATTTTCGACAAGTGGGAAACGGCTAGTCTGGTACAATCCAAAGGCAAAAAAGAGTTACAAAGTGCAACAAAAACGTTATATTCTCATTTGCAGTCCTGCAAATGACATTCCCATACCAGGCACATGCATTGTGAATCACGTTTTGAGGGAAATGTTTTTGTTGTGGATTAAGTGAAACAAAAGCATGTTGTTACTAAAACTAAAAAAGTCATTTTGTTTCCTAAACGTAGCTTTTTGTTTTGTTTAAATGTACAATGTTAACTATGTGTTTTCAAACATTTGTGCGACCATAATCCAATTGACAGTTTAGTGCAGTTTAGTTGACTGGGAGAGTAATTGTGAAGCAGACAGGTTTGACCATTTGATGAATCCTTCTAAAACAAAGTGTACAAACAAAAATGAGCCGTTTTACCAGGATAACAGAATGATGAGTCGTAGTTATTGCAGGAATGTATTGGTGTCCGTGAAAGATGAATAGCAAATGGCAGGAATTTCTAAATTAGAGTGAGTTCATCTTTGAAAACAGGCGTATTTCCGAGGTGGTAGTACTCGCAAGGGGCCCAGTTCCTCGTCTATCACATGGTTGTCGCCCCCCCCCCCCCCAACCCTACAGACCCCAGTGCAACACTACCGCCTGCTACTGCCTCTGTTTACGTTCCTGCACACTTTTACATTTTCTAGTTTATGTGATTTATTCTATGTTTGACATAAAAAAACAATATAAAGAAAAGAGAGAAGCAGCAGAGAGGTCAGTCTCACACAGGTTGATATCTTATGAGGCGGCGTGACCTGTCCTGTAATGAAACCTTGGAAGATGGACTGCTGAGCCTGAGGCCAGTAACACACGACTGATAGAGCGAGGTGAGCCGCCACTGGTGGGGAACAGCCGTTGTTGGGCCAAGTGAAGAGAATAGCCAGTGGGCACTGCATCTCTTCAACTGCATGGGAGTTATAGAAGCAATACTAAGTCACCCTGTAGGTCTGTGATGAATCAGTGCGATAGCCGAGGACTGTGCGGCACAATGACGAGGGGCTGCAGCTGACAGGGCTGCTTCTCTGTTGCTTTGTCTGTGATGGGATAATAAGCCGAGGGGTTCCCAGGATAGTCGTGAAGGTGAGGGGAGGTGGGCGGTTTCCATCCGTTTGCACTTATCATTTTGACACCTGATCCTT
The DNA here is from genome assembly GCF_949748355.1 of Melanostigma gelatinosum. Lineage (NCBI taxonomy): Eukaryota > Metazoa > Chordata > Actinopteri > Perciformes > Zoarcidae > Melanostigma > Melanostigma gelatinosum. The sequence goes on from NC_136636.1 coordinate 1,933,546, forward strand.
CAAAGACAGCAATGACCTGGAGCCCCAGACAGTAAGTGGGGCGAGGCTTACCTTGTGGCAATTCGTTTTAATTAATGTCATAAACTGTTCATTTATCTGACAGAGCTGTATGAACCAAGTGCTTATCGAATGGTCGAGAGGCTTCTTACACCGTGATTGGTCGGCTGTGTGCCTGTGAGAAGGGTAAATCTGGCTTTTCCCTTAAACTCTCTTCATTGTTTTGTCTATTTCTGCTACTTTCTGTGTGTACTTCTGTAACATTAATACCGCACGAGAGAGTCCATATTATCATGTTAAACAATTGTCAGAATTGATTCTATTTCATTGAGAGAATCAATAGAAATCCTTTTTTTTATATCCAAAAGGGCTTATTATGGCATGAAGGTTTTAAAGAATACTCGGCTGCGAGTTCAGTCCAGCAACGTCTCCTGTGATTGAGCAGGAAGAGGAAGAGGGATGAGACAGCAGGAGTGTCCAACCAATACATCAAGGACCGCGGGAATACATCTTGGTCTTTGTGAGCATCTCAACAACCATCTCTGTTCTGAGTCACTTTAAAATGGAAAGAATGAAAACTTTCTGGGTCTTGGGAAAGGTTTGACGGGCATGACGCCTCAACGGTTCGTGCAGGGAACAGTGTCAGTTTTCCATAACATATTTTGAAAGACTCTAAAATCAATTGACCAACACTATACAGCGAAAAGGAGCAACGGAATGAACGGGGCTGAAGTACAGGCTTTGTTTGGTAAGTCCACGAGTACTTGAATACACAGAAAAGCAACAATTTACACAGTTGAAGCCTCAGCAGCCAGCAAGAAAGTCTGCTGCCAGCTGACGAGAGAGACATACCCGCCAGCATATCACATTGCCGGGTGATGGAGTGACCTGACATCCATCCGCAGACTTAGCTGATGGGACCAAACAAAGGTAGACAACAGAAGTGAGTCACTGTTGCTCTGTGGACCAGGTATGTGTGTCAATGTCTGTTGTGGACAGAAGCAGAGAGGCCGAAGTCAGACGGACATTGACACAGAAAATACTTGCGTGCCATATTGCCACAGGTAAACATTTCTGAAGCAAAGTTTAGCATTGCTAACCTTCTTAGCATGCTGCGTGCGTTGTAAGACACAGAGAAACAGCAGCAAACGCGTGAAAGTACAGAGCCGAGGCAATCTTTGCTCATTTTCATTTGTCTTTGGAGGATACGAACATATAGCTGCCCTGCTGGGAGATTGTAGTTCTATTGAGAGATGTTCTGATCCCTCAACAAGAGGGGGATCAATACAAAATGTCATTTTCCAAGAACTGATGTATTTGAAGGATTTTTTGTTCTTGTATAGAGGCAAGGGTAGAATTGTGACCCACCACCACAAAGACCTGCGATTTGAATTCCCACGAGCAGTGTCTGGCTTGGTCGTGCGTCAGAGCAAACCTTGAGTGTCCTTGAGTGGGAAGATGGTCCAGGTTCTTGTCCTTGCTACCACTCTCATGACTTGTGCTGGATGATTTGGGGGGGAAACATAACAGACTGTGGAAGAGTCTGACTTCCATCCATCACATTTCGGCAGGAGCAAAGAAGCCGTTGGCGTCACATATGCTTCATGTGTGTCTGCGGCTTCCCCCAAGCCATTACAGTCAGCACCGGCACAGACTGCGGTCCGAAGGGAGGCACCGGCCCGGATGAAAAATGGGTTTAAATTCTGAAAAGAGTACAACACAAAAAAGAAATCATCGACCTTGTCTTCATCCTCCTCTGGACTCGTGCGTCAGAGTTCAAATCAATTGTACTTTGAATAGATTGATTGGAAATGTTTACCTGCAGCTCTCCTGCTTCTCAGCGTTCTTGCAAAATCGAGGTCGGCAGTAGAACCTTTCACTACCTGCCTGTCAGCTGTGCTCAGTGAGTAAACAGTCGATATCAGTGAGCACAACATCATGAATTTAAATAGTAAGAACCAACAGCAGAAGTAGAACAGACTGCTTTAGTGGAACAGATGCTGCTGTGCTCTGGAAGTTACGGTCCATTCGTTTTTATCCAATCCAGCATTTCAAAGTCTGTCGGCTACAAAGAGATCGCCTGACTTTTATTTTGCTTTCTTTAATGACTGAAATATCTCAACAATTATTGGATGGATTGTCATGACATGCGGTTCTGATGATACTTTTCATCTGCTAGTGTGACATGGGACTGGTGCATAGACTCGCTCACTCTATTGTTGTGAGCATGTTAGCATTTTATGTTCGCATTAAGCTCAAAGCAACGCCGTGTCTTGCGCTGCTAGCTGCTAGCGTGACTGTTCGGCCGTCCGTTCATGAGCCTAAAGGCAGACTCAAAGCACAGGGCTTTCCTCTTTTCTCTGGTTTGGTGCTAAAGAGTCCGTTGGGGGAAGCACCCTGTTCAAGAACAATGAGACGTGGAAATGCGGGAATAGGACAGGAAAAGAAACGAGTTGGAGACAGAGACATCAAAGTGGTTACCAACACAGGAATAGACCGAGAGAGAGCAGCAGCAGTTCGAGATGAATGGAGCGCTGCTGGCTGAAGAATCCTCAGGGCTTAATTATTGTCTTCCTCTCCCTCACATCATTCCATCCATCAGGAGGATAGTACGCAGTCGGGAGATTCAGAACCGTTCCTCCTCACCTCATTCAGAATTCAACTTTTATTGCCGGACGCACCACAGAGCTGTTATCAATTCTACATTCACTTCAACTGCATTGTTCTTTGATAATGCAGTCATTTGCAATTAGTGAATGCAAGATAGGATGAGAACGGTTTCCTTTCATAGAATTAAATATAAATGATGACCAAACTGTCTCTAATAATCATTCATTTGCCCCCAAATCACTGACGTGGCTTCATAATTTAATGGTTCAAATCAGCCCTCATTTATAGAATCAAGAATAACGATGTGTAAACTGGGATCGCTGCTTTTAACGATATTTTTCGTTCCTCTGTATCGGCCCATTAATTGTATTAAAATGTGAATGTTGCCCTGATTTCTTACTTTTCACCCCTGAGGCGAGGCTGCAAGCATGAATCAAGAGAGCAGCTTTAGAGCGGCACTGTTGTGGAGAAAGCGGCACATCGACTCAAACCACACTCATCTCAATACCGTCTGTTTACCCGGATCTGTTTTCATCTTGTGATATTATTCTCTGTACATTAGCAGTCATTGTGGCAGTACACACAGTATATCCACGTTAACGTGCTGATGTTTAGCAGGTATAATCTTTGGCGTGATCTTTTGGGTGTACTTGGCTCCACCCTCTCGTGGCACTTCCGGTTCCAAAAAAAAATCAAGATGGCGACGGACAAAACTCCAAAAATTGTGGCTTCAAAAGAGTAGTCAACAAAATAATGGCTGAGATCACAGTCTCATACACAGTCTCATACACAGTCCATCCGTTCAAACGAACTGCTGCGTTTGCCCGTCAGCCTGCATCATGTCGCACTCATGTCCAGTTAGCTGTCAGTGCACACGGGTTCACGCTTACGCTCCAATAACTGAAATCAAAGGCAGGTTTTTAACTCAATCCGGAGGTAAAATACAGCTGTGAAAAAGGACCTTGCATGACTTTTGTCCTTTGGTGTCTTTTGTTCATGTTGCATTGCAGTGCAAACATGTTCAGCACAAGTGGTCTTAGTTGGACCGTAGGCCCGAACATTTCCACCTCCATCGCTGACCTTAAACCACTTTAAACAGCAACGATGTACTCTTTGTTCCTTCGTCTCGGAGGCTCGTGCAGCATATCCTGCTTACCTTCAGAAACAACATATGCATTGACATGCTCCACTGCTGTACAGCATCAGACGACAAACCTGTGAAGAGAACTTCAACAAGCCCAGGGGACTGCTGCAGAGAACCCAGATGCCTGCTCTACTTGTAAAAGTCGATGAACATCAGCCACAGAAAAGAGCTTAAACTTCCTGTTTTCTCTCTCTCCTCTCTCCCTCTCTCTCTCCTCTCTCCCTCCCTCCCTCTCTCCCTCTCTCTCCTCTCTCCCTCCCTCTCTCTCTCTCCTCTCTCCCTCCCTCTCCCTCCCTCACTCCCTCTCTCTCCTCTCTCCCTCTCTCTCTCCCTCTCTCTCCTCTCGCTCCCTCCCTCCCTCTCTCTCCTCTCTCTCCCTACCTCCCTCTCTCCTCTCTCCCTCCCTCCCTCTCTCCTCCCTACCTCCCTCTCTCTCCTCTCTCCCTCCCTCCCTCTCTCCTCCCTCCCTCTCTCTCCTCTCTCTCCCTCCCTCCCTCTCTCTCCTCTCTCTCCCTCCCTCCCTCTCTCTCCTCTCTCTCCCTCCCTCCCTCTCTCTCCTCTCTCCCTCCCTCTCTCCCTCTCTCTCCTCTCTCTCCCTCTCTCTCCTCTCTCCCTCTCTCTCTCTCCTCTCTGAGGGAAACGCTGCTGCAGAAGTTCAGAAGAGAAACATGCAGAGGCAGCGCTGCGCTGTAACTTGCCCCTAAGTCATGCAAATATAAACAATAACTTCTTATGAGTGCATGTGTGAGAACGTGCGTGTTGCTGATGTGTGTGAATAAGCTGTTAGTACGTCATGAACCAGAGTGCTGCGAGGAGAGGAGAGGAGAATGTGGCGGGAGGAGGAGCTGTAAAGAAGACGAGGGAGAGAGCCTTGAGGGTGGGAAGGGAAGAGGGAGTTGAATAAACTGAATTTGATTATAAAGACGATGTGGAAACAAGCGGGGGCCACTGGCAAAAGAAGAAGAGAAGATGTATTCGGATGAGCTGGAGGACGATGGGGCGAAAACAAAAAAAACCTCCTCTCTCGCTCCGCTGAAGGAAAGAGGTGGGAGACCAAGGGAGGAGAAGGGAGGAGAAGGGAGGAGAAGGGAGGAGAAGGGAGGAGAAGGGAGGAGAAGGGAAGACAGAAGGTGAGGAGGAAGGAGGCAGAGGGTTTGAATTCACCTCAGAAGGCCCCACCACCTCTTCTCCATGGGAGCAAGACGCAGACTTTATTGTTCAGCATCTGTTTGTTGTTTCATGTGTCTTTGTGGTCATTTTGTGTCACTTTGTAATTGTTTTGTCTGTTTATTGCTTGGCCATGGTTGTTTTGCCCCTTTTTGAAGTTGCTTTTTGTCTCTTTGTCGTCATTTTGTGTTTGTTTAAGGCTGTTTTGCTCTTTTCTTTATCGTTGTGAGTCTCTTTGTGGCTGTTTTGCATCTCTTTGTTGTTTCATGTTTCTTTGCGCTCAAGGCCAGGGGGCCCCTAACACTTTGGGCCCCTGGGCCCATGCAGTAATCCATACATGGCACTTCCACACTTTGAAATCCAATATATTGTATTAACTCGCGCTTCAAACGACACTCAGACATCTTCATGTTATGTAATCATAATAATAATAATAAAATGTATTTATAAAGCGCTTTTCTTAAATTTAAAAGCATACAAAACACAATGTGACCATAGGGTCAATAAATGACACATTGCAAGAGCAGGTCTAGGACATGGGTTTTGACTCAAACGCCAGCTTAAAAAGGTGGGTTTTGAGCTGTTTTTTAAAAGTATTCACGGAATCTACGAGGCGTAGCGGTGCAGGCAGAGCATTCCAGCCTCGGCGCCACTGCCTCAAAGGCTCGGTCACCACGGGTCTTACATCGTACATACAAACACATTAGCAAATCAGGAATACCAACACACCCTGAGCGCTGACAGTAAGATGAGCAGTTGATCATGGAGAACATGGAGAAATGCACAGATATATAAACAGCGGGTGACATTTGTCTGACTGCTGCAGAAAAAAGTCTCTCGTGTTGGGAGGAGCTCAGCAGCCAGTTTAGTGAAACGACAAGAACAACAAAAAGCAGATCAAAATATCCCTCTTTGAGTTGCACACTCATAAGCAGTCAAGCAGAAATGCAAAAACACAGAAAACCGCTCTGCTGCTGAATCATGAATGCCCCCCCACTGTTCTGCTCCTCCCACTTAGACACAGTCGAGTTCAGTGTGAGTCGCTGGAATAGCAAACAGGCAGAAAACCCTGTCGCACCGTCTGCCGTCATGGAAATAAAGCTGCATCTGTGGGGTGAAGTGAAAACCTAAAGATGAGACGGAGAAAAGGGGTGAAGATGGGATGAGGGTGTAACCTACGGGTGGAGAAGGTCTGACAGCCAACATATCTCAGTCACACGTGTTATCACCGCTGCACATGTGATAAGACATCTGGTGTCAAACACAGGACAGAGGACCCCCTTCGGCACCCGGCGGGCTCGCAGAACCGCTTGATAGGAACAAATTACACCTCGGCAGACTTCAAAGGCCGTCGCGTTGGCTGATTGGTGTCATCATGTTATGTAGCAGCAGCTACAGCGAGAAGGGGGTCTCCGGGCGAAATCTGCTCACATGCTGATGATTGTGTTAAGATAATGATGGGCCGTGGAGCGACATCAAAGCCAGACGTGGTGCCGATGGAGAGGGTTCACTGAGAAAAGAACACGCGCGACTTTTGGATTTTTGGCAATTTTGAAGTGTACACTAAATTAAGTTCGCGGTTTAAGTGGTTGCAGTTATCATCCATGGTGACGTTCGCCATCAGTGGCAGCATGCTGCACAGCCGACCAAACATTTTCCTCAGCTTGCAACTAAGCGACACTTTTGTCACAACCAGGCGGCAACATCCAGTTCTGCCGATGCAGAGGTGTGTTCAAACCGGCATTCTCTCTAATGTCCACCAGGGGGCGACTCCTCTGGTTGTATAGGTTGTCATTGGTTGCAAAAAAGCCAAGATGGCGGCGGCCGTATTTCAAGATGCTTCAACTCGAGGCTTGATAGCGGCAGTCCACAAACATCACAAAAATACATCTCTGATCTGCTGCTACCTTATGAACCATCCCGACCCCTCAGGTCGTCTGGGACCGGTCTACTTCCTGTTCCCAGAGTCAGAACTAAACATGGAGAAGCAGCGTTCAGTTGTTCTGCTCCACATATCTGGAACAAAGTCCCAGAAAGCTGCAGGTCTGCTGAGACCCTCAGCTCATTTAAATCAAGATTGAAGACCTTTCTGTTTGCTGCTGCCTTTAATTGAACCACATTCAATTCATATATTAATCAATTTCCTGCATTTCTGCATTTTACTACTGCATTTTATTTCTTACACTGTTCTTAATTGCTGTTAAATCTCCTTTTCTTTTGCCTTATGTTTTGATGCTTTTAATGGTTTTAAAAGGACTGCACAATATATCGCCATTTCCTCCGGGACCGAGTTCGTGCAAGGCGTACACTATAAAACGCAGATCGGCAGAGATCTTTTCCAGACGTGGTTTGTGTGCGAGTAATTGCAGAGTTGCGGCAGTGTATGGTTGATTGCGTGCAGCGTAATGTCTCAGGGAGACATCGATTATTGTTTCAATGTATGTTTTAAATCTCCGTTACTTTTTACGACTGAATTTTATTTCTTCTTGGTGTCTGTAGTGAAGTCAAATATCTTGCTCATTTTTTAACAGAACACATGTCTGATGATAACGACATTTCCAGGCAATGTGGTATGATGTCTGCACAACAAACAGTCTCTCACGTTAGTCTGGTCTGTGTACAGATGGAGTGAAGATGTCTCTGTTCAGAGCATATTGTACTCCACTCTACACTGCACACTTGTGGTCAAACTACAAAAAAAAGAGTCTACAGAGACTTCAAGTAGCGTACAATGACGCCATGAGAATACTTTTAAAGAGACAAAGATGGAGTAGTGCCAGTGAAATGTTTGTGGCTGCACGAGTCAACACTTTCCAAACAGTTTTAAGAAATCTCATGTACAAATTCATCTGTCGACTGAATGACTCTGTAAATGGGATCATACTTGTTTTAACCAACATGAGGTTTAGCACCACATGCTACCAGTCCAGCTGTGGAGACATTGGTACAGCTGTCTCTTTGTAAGGCATTGCTAGGCCTCTGTACTGTTATTGTTTGTGTCTGTCTTTTTATGTATCTGTCTCTATGGACCCCGAGTCTGAAATAAAGTCTATCTATCTATCTATCTATCTATCTATCTATCTATCTATCTATCTATCTATCTATCTATCTATCTATCTATCTATCTATCTATCTATCTATCTATCTATCTATCTATCTATCTATCTATCTATCTATCTATCTATCTATCTATCTATCTATCTATCTCTCTCTGTCACATTTTCCCAAGCGGACCATCGGACTTATCATCACAAAGCAGCGCCTCCTCCTTGCTACCACTGCCTCATACAACTTTTAAATGTTTATTAAAGTATAATGCAGTCAAATTGCATCACCAGAAATAGCGAATGTTACTTTGTAGAGGTACCGCAGGCTATGCAGACGCTGGCTTTGCTTCTCGGGTTAGATTCCTGTAGCTTCCAGTGGTTGGACGGTCTGTCTGTACCAGCAGTTATTTCTTGGTTGAAACCAGCTGATGTGATGCAAACGTCGTGCAAATGGACGGATCGTTGGTTCATTCGGTGGAGTTTCTCTGGCGGCCGTGTGTGTTGGAGTTATTTGTTTCGGGACCTTGGCGCCAGGAAAAAGACAAAATGAAGAACGAGTTTGAAAGCAGTGCCAGTTTCTTCCTTTTTTTAAAGGACGTCAGGTGTTGTGTTCTTGCTCCAGTGGCTGCTTTGACTCAGTGAGAGCAGCTTTTGTGTGGATCTTTTATCAGGAAGTGAATTCATCTCAAGGCTGTTACTCACCGGGTGTGTTTTTGTGTGTGATTAATTCTCTCATCTATAAAGCTGCTGTCTTCAGCATGAGTGCTCATTTCTCTTTTTGTTGGTTCATTCTTTAATAATAATTAAATTAAAGGCATTAATTAACCAATCTTCACCAATATCCACTGAAGAAGAGTGAGGTGAGGGCTAAACATAATTGTGGGAATCGTCTTTATTTTTTAATACCCAAGGCTGTCATTGCTGTCTGATGGTGAACTATAATAAATCTGCGATGCATCTAAAAAGGTAAAAGGAACGTCTGCTGTCATGGCAGAGAAAAGTAGTTCATGCCTAATGAGGTCTCTGATGGGAACGTTTTTTATATTTCACTGGGAGCTAAATAGCAGAGGGTGTAGTTTGTATTCACAGCTATCATCACAATGTCTCATCTTGTTCTGAGCTGCTGTGGCGGAATGACAAAGCATCACCACTGTTAAAACTTTTCATTCTCGACTTATCGTCATAGCGCACAAATAGTACAGGTGTTTTTAACGGCAGACTATGTTTTAAAAGCTGACACGTGAGAAGCCTGAACACCAGACAGAGTGATTCTCCAGCGAGGCAAAGCGCTGCTCTTGATGGAGGACGAGGTTACAGGAGGTCACAGGAGGTTACAGGAGGTCACAGGAGGTCTCAGGAGGTCTCAGGAGGTTACAGGAGGTCACAGGAGGTCTCAGGAGGTCACAGGAGGTCACAGGAGGTTACAGGAGGTCTCAGGAGGTCTCAGGAGGTCTCAGGAGGTCTCAGGAGGTCTCAGGAGGTCACAGGAGGTCACAGGAGGTCTCAGGAGGTCACAGGAGGTCACAGGAGGTCACAGGAGGTCTCAGGAGGTCACAGGAGGTCACAGGAGGTCACAGGAGGTCTCGGGAGGTCTCAGGAGGTTTCAGGACGCATCCCTAACTTCTGATGAGCTAAAAACAAGAAAGGTGCTCTCTCAGGTTAGTGTTGAGTTCTGTCCGTTGTGGGCTGCTGAAGAAACAACATGGTGGACTCCGTGGAAGAGGACCCGACCCGCTCCCAACGGCGTTTTCTGAGCTAACAGAAACATGATTCTCAGTTTTAGAATCAGATTAAAACACAGTTATGAATGTTGTATTCATTTCAGCCAATTAATCCCCATAAATGTAAGACTGCTCCTTCAAGTGTTGAACGGAAGAAACTCTCCTCAATCACACTTCACTCGTGGATTCAGTCCGGCACACAGTGAGCAACGAAGACTCCGGCTCGCTGTTTATTCACACATTCTAAGTCATTCTTGAAAGTGTGGGACTGCAGTATGTTGGATGTGTTTGTTCATAGGCCACGGCGGGATGTTTCCCACGTTGCTTTGCACGATTAAAACCTTCTACTAGTGCTTGGGCAACTTACCGGCATGTTCAATTGTCGAGATACGT
>NC_136636.1:1943824-1961324 GCF_949748355.1 Melanostigma gelatinosum
CAGCTTCAAACAAGGACCAGAACCAGGAAGGTACTGAGGCCAGCGGGGGCAAGCAGGATGGACAAGAGGGAACAAGTGGAGCACGGGAGGTGAGGGTGGAGGAAGCAAGTGGGACCAAGAGGTGAGGGTTGAGGAACAAGTGGGACCAAGAGGTGAGGGTTGAGGAAACAAGTGGGACCAAGGAGGGGAGGGTTGAGGAAACAAGTGAGACCAAGGAGGTGAGGGTTGAGGAAACAAGTGAGACCAAGGAGGTGAGGGTTGAGGAAACAAGTGAGACCAAGGAGGTGAGGGTTGAGGAAACAAGTGGAGCACAGGAAGTGAGGGAGGAGGGGACAAGTGGGGTACAAATGGCGGAAAAGGAGAGGAAAAGTAGGGGACAAGAGGTAATGAAGGACAGGGCAAGTGAGGTCCAGCAGGTGAGGGAGAGTACTGGAGGACAGGTGGAGGCAGGTGGGGAGGAGGCCATGGAAGCAGACGAGGAGCAGCTCAAGGCCCCTCAGCTGAAGAGGAAACAGAGAGGAGACAGAGGAAGCTCACAGGCCAAGAAAGTGGCAAACTACAGACAGTGGAGGAGCAGCCGAGTGTGAGTCCAAGCCGGAAGAGGACCCTGAGTCCGGTTGGGAGGACTCTGAGTCCAGTCAGGAGGAGAACTCTGCTGTAAACAGTGAGCCCTCTACACACGGTGCTGGCAGCTCTCGGGGCTCTGGAGGCTACAGCGTGGAGGAGATCAAGGAGTTTCTGAGGAGGAGTAAGAACGTGAGAAAAGTCAGAGTGGAGGACTACCTCTCTGACAAGGAGCAGCTCTCCAGCTCTGCCCGGTCTCACATGAGGAGCAAGGACAGAGGAGGGCTCACGAAGCAGGAAGGATACAGACTCAAGAAAATAGTTCACAAAGTGAACAAAGAACTGGACAAAAGTGGGCGCTGAGTGAGAGTCAGATCTCAGCCTACAGACAATTACAGACACGTTCATGTTTGATGGACCGTATTTGTTTAACAGTTTTAAATGATAACGTATCATGTTCAGGAAACGGTTGAACGGATTGTAGCAGTTTAGCGATGTTTTGTTTGTTCATCTGACTTGAGGAAAGAAAAAAAACAACAAAAAAACGTAAAATAAAGGTTTGTTAAAAAATCAAAAAAAATCTCTGTCTCTGTCTCTCTCTCTCTCTCTCTGTCTCTCTCTCGCTCTCTCTCTGTCTCTCTCTCACTCTCTCTCTGTCTCTCTCTCTGTCTCTGTCTCTCTCTCTCGCTCTCTCTCTGTCTCTCTCTCGCTCTCTCTCTGTCTCTCCCTCTGTCTCTGTCTCTCTCTCTCTCTCTGTCTCTCTCTCTCGCTCTCTCTCTCTGTCTCTCTCTCTCTCTCTCTGTCTCTGTCTCTCTCTCTGTCTCTGTCTCTCTCTCTGTCTCTGTCTCTCTCTCTCGCTCTCTCTCTGTCTCTCTCTCTCTCTCTCTCTCTCTCTTTCTCTCTCTCTGTCTCTGTCTCTCGCTCTCTCTCTGTCTCTGTCTCTCTCTCTGTCTCTCTCTCTGTCTCTGTCTCTCTTTGTGTCCCAATGTCTCTCCATCTCTACCAGACTGTCTGGAAAGTAACGAACGGCTCTCTGGAGACTCGCCTGTGACATTTAAGTGGACTTAACGTTGACTTTTCGAGGAAGAGAAGACCAATTTAGACTTCAAAGAGAGGTCACATCACAAAGACAAATACGTTCTTGTTTCCCCTCTTTTTAACTTCCCGAGGGGACTTTGAGGCAATAGGATCAGGATACTGCAGCAAAACAGCCAAAATGCAGAAGGAGTCTGAATCTGATCCGATGTTTCTCATCTCTGGCGTTGAACTCATACGTAGACTTGATATAAGAAGTGGACGTAGTCATTGTGACGTCAGCTGTTGGTTTGTGGACCAATTTCATTTTGAAGCCTCGAGTTTGGCGATTTTACCGTCACCATTTTGGCTTTTTGCAACCAGTGAACTGAAGTGACCATATTTGGAATGCGGAGGAGCGACGTATACGTGTACGGCTCTGGTTGCTGCAGTGACCTGAAGAAGACTTGAAACTAGAGATTGAGACATAAACTCATGTTTACAATGTTTACTGAGGGAATAAATCAAGAGAGAAGTAGAGTCATTTTCTATAGACTTCTATACAACCAGAGGAGTCACCCCCTGGTGGACACTAGAGAGAATGCAGCTTTAGGACACTTCCGCATTAGTTTTACTGGTTGAACTCCTTTCTGTTAATGAAGTTTTGTTGTTTTGTCACTTCTTTCCATCATGGAAAGGCCCTACCTTAACGGAACATTCTGATGTGTCCGTTGTGACTCCATGGGTCCACTTTTATTCTAGACATTTTGGATATTTTATTTTCATAACCTATTGTTTATTTTAGGGTATAGTTGTTCAAATTACATTTCGAGACATTTATCTAAACCTGAAAGTCACAATTTAACAAAGAAGCCTTATTTATTTAAAGCCACCATTGAGTTGTGATTATTGTAGTTCTTAATGCTTATTCATTCACGTCTCAGCAGCATTACACCGAGCATGAACTACACCTGAAGGTACAGATGGTTAGCTGTTGATTATGAGTTCTTGTGGACCTTTCTATTCAGCCTCATCTTCGGGCCTTCAATCATGACCATGAGCCTCCTGGCTCGAATTCATTTCCTCAAGATAACAAACTTCAAAAAGCAGAACAGGTTTGTCAGTTTTACAGACTTTTCTGGGCAAAAAAAGAGCTGAAAAAAACAACAGAATGATTTTAGTCTTAAAAAATAAAGCTGAGGGGTAAAATTAACATATTCAAAAGATTTATTTTTTTTGATTGCCTTGAGGTTCTTGGAAGGCTTTTATCAGCAGCTCCACACTGTTATTGTGAACTCATTGAACCCGTCTTGTCAGCATTCCAATAGTTTATAATAATTTCTGTTTTTCTTCTCTCCGTGATTTGTAATACTATCTCCACCATTCAGCACTAATGGCACTCATCATGGACCTCTAACTTTGTCTGCAACAGGATGACAAAAGCCATCAGGCTAATCACAAATAGTGGGGAGTTTACGAAAATATATTTAGTATAAGTACATTATAAAATATATGTTTTTGACCGTCGCTCTCTGTGTTGCTCATCCGCACACTGCTCTCATAGAGAAGACGTCATATGTCGCTAAACATTTTAAAGGGAAGCACCTGGGTACTCGAATCAGTGAGGTTGATATATTTTCAATGTAGCGTCATAAAGTGTTCATTACACTTGAATAAACACTTTAATATCCTAAAATTAGAAGTGTAATAACAACAAAACCTGGATTGTTACACCTATTTCCACTTTTTCTAAAATACAAATAAGGGGGTCTCTGCAGACCAGTCACGCTATTTACAGTTGACAACGACTTCTCTAAATAGCACTTTTCATTGTTTGTTGCATTGTCTTCCATTCCAGTGTTGCTGTCACATCTCCGACAGTCACGTCAGAGCTGGACCAAGGCCTCTGAACCCCGGGCAGTTTCAGGGCGTTTTTGGAAAACACTGGAATCTATACAACCAAGTTTCCACAAGAGTTACCAATGTAAGACGATGGAGGCTCCACGTGTTATAAACATTGAACTCTTCACATTTTTACAGCCTCTCCTCTCTGCTCTGTGTAAACTAAACTCCGCATCGTAAACGCAACCAGCTGCTCCTCTGTTGTCCTCCTGACACACACGCTGTTACCACGGGAAACTAAAGTGTGATGGAAGTATTCAGGATCACACATGTCAAGGAATGTGTGCATCTTTAAGGCCTAACAAACGTGTCGAATGCAGAAAAGATTTGCAAATATATTGTTTTAAAAGCTGTGGTGTTGTGAGCGTGTGGTCTCCAGCTCCTCTGCACGTCAGACCAACGGATACTTTCCTCTTCATGCAACAATAGGACCAGAGACTCCACCCTTTAACCCACCACCAAGTTTATTAAGCTACTGCTAGCAGCATCTTTAAGCACAGTGAAAAGCACCATATGAAACCTAATATTAGCATCAATTTATGCAACCACATCAGCATGGTTTTATCCGCCATGTTGTGCACTTTCCTCGGATCAGATCTTCATAACAAGTATGTTAAGATGTACCAGGGACACGTTAGTCTGTCACGGGAGTTCACAGATAGGACCCAAACGCAAGACCACAGGAGACAGAAGTGAATGTTAATCAGCCTTTATTTAGACAGGTGGGTTGCTGGTGTGGAGCCCGTGGTCCGACACCCGAGCGGCAGATCGACGGTGTGAGGCCCGTGGCTCGACACTGGAGGGCTGGTGAGTTGACGGCGTGAAGTCCCGTGGCTCGATACTGGAGTCGACAGAGTGTAATCCGTAGACCACAACGAGAGCAGAGCGGCGGAGCGCATCCACAAACACAAGGAGGGCAGAGCCGTGGAGTGTAATCCACAGGGTTTCAGCGGGTTGAAGACGGTACGACCTGACACTCCCAGACTGCAGGACCAGAGTTTATATAGTGGCAGGCTACTCATTAAGGGGCCCTGAGTCTGGTGTGTCAGGCTGCAGGAGGTGATCAGCTTGAGTGTCCTCAGCCGTGCACGATTAAGGGTGCGGCCCTGGGAGGTGTCTGAAGGCAGAGGACAAACAGAGCACATGGCACACCACAACAGACAGGGGAATCCTGGATCCTGACAGTACCCCCCCCTTAAGGCACGGATTCCAGACGTAACACAAGACCCAACACAGGGCGGGTGGAGGGGGTCCGGAGGAGGGATATCCCCACAGCTATAAGGCCGACTAGGGTGGGCGGCGGGGGTCCGGAGGAGGGGTGACAGGATCTGACCCGCCACGGGGCCGCCGAAGAGCGTCGGCCCCGGTGCTCCGGCGGCCGGCCGGGAGGGCAGAAGGGCTCCGGACACGGGTGCTCCGGCGGACGGCCGGGAGGGCAGAAGGGCTCCGGCCACGGGTGCTCCGGCGGACGGCCGGGCGGGCGGAAGGGCTCCGGCCCCGGGTGCTCCGGCGGGCGGCCGGGCGGGCGGAAGGGCTCTGGAGAATAGGATGCTGGTGCCGCAGTGGCAGGTACTGGAGGTCTCTGCTGCTCCGCGACGGCAGCGGGCACTGGAGGCCGCTGCTGCTCAGAGACGGCAGCGGGCACTGGAGGTCGCTGCCGCTCAGAGACGGCAGCGGGCACTGGAGGTCGCTGCCGCTCAGAGACGGCAACTGGAGGTCGTTGCGCCTCTGGGACGGCGGCCGGGTGTGGGAGAGGCTGCGGCACGGAGGCGGCGACAGGAACTGGAGCGGACTGCGGCGCTGAGGCGGCAGGAACTGGAGCGGGCTGCGGCGGCAGGAACTGGAGCGGGCTGCGGCGGCAGGAACTGAAGCGGGCTGCGGCGTAGAGGTGGCAGCGGCAGGAACTAGAGCTGGCGCTGCGGCGGCAGGAACTGGAGCGGGCTGCGGCGTAGAGGCGGCAGCAACTGGAGCTGGCGCTGCGGCGGCAGGAACTGGCGTAGAGGCGGCCGCGGCAGGAACTGGAGCTGGCCCTGCGGCGGCAGGAACTGGAGCTGCGGCGGCAGGAACTGGAGCTGGCCCTGCGGCGGCAGGAACTGGAGCTGCGGCGGCAGGAACTGGAGCTGCGGCGGCAGGAACTGGAGCTGGCCCTGCGGCGGCAGGAACTGGAGCTGCGGCGGCAGGAACTGGCGCTGCGGCGGCAGGAACTGGCGCTGGCCCTGCGGCGGCAGGAACTGGAGCTGCGGCGGCAGGAACTGGAGCTGCGGCGGCAGGAACTGGAGCTGCGGCGGCAGGAACTGGAGCTGCGGTGGCAGGACCAGCGAGCGGCTCTGGCTCCGCGGCCGCGAGGTCCGGGGATAGCTGCGGCTCCGAGACCACAGCTGGGACTGGAGGTCGCTGCTGCTCCGGGACGGCAGCGGCAGGACCTGGAGGTCGCTGCTGCTCCGGGACGACAGCGGCGGGAACTGGAGGTCGCTGCTGCTCCGGGACGACAGCGGCGGGAACTGGAGGTCGCTGCTGCTCCGGGATGACAGCGGCGGGAACTGGAGGTCGCTGCTGCTCCGGGACGGCAGCGGGGGGAACTGGCGGTCGCTGCTCTGGGACGGCAGCGGCGGGAGCTGGAGGTCGCTGCTGATCTGGGACGGCAGCGGCGGGAACTGGAGGTCGCTGCTGCTCTGGGACGGCAGCCGCGGGAGCTGGAGGTCGCTGCTGCTCTGGGACGGCCGCGGCGGGAACTGGAGGTCGCTGCTGATCTGGGACGGCAGCGGCGGGAACTGGAGGTCGCTGCTGCACTGCGACTGCGGCGGCCGGGACTGGAGGTCGCCACGGTATGGAGACAGCGGCGGCCGGGACTGGAGGTCGCCGCGGTACGGAGACGGCGGCGGCCGGGACTGGAGGTCGCCGCGGTACGGAGACGGCGGCGGCCGGGACTGGCGAAAGCTGAGCCGCAGAGGCGGTAGGAACCGGAGCTAGCTGCGGCGAAGAGGTGACAGGAACAGGAGCCGGCTGCAATGCAGTCTGACTACGGGGAGCCGGAGTCGACCGGGCCACTGAGTGTTCCGCTACCCTTGCATGGCTCAGTCTCCGGCTGAGAAGGCGCTTGACCATATACTCAGAGTTCCCCAGAGGGTCAAAAACTCTCATCAGAGCAGTCACAAAGTCCACATACCCCACAGTATTAGGCTGGTCGCTGCTCACTGTGTACATGGCCCAGTCCAAAGCCCTTCCCCGCAGTAAGCTGTAAGGACAGTAAGGAGCTGCGGCGGCAGGAACTGGAGCTGGCCCTGCGGCGGCAGGAACTGGAGCTGCGGCGGCAGGAACTGGCGCTGCGGCGGCAGGAACTGGCGCTGGCCCTGCGGCGGCAGGAACTGGAGCTGCGGCGGCAGGAACTGGAGCTGCGGCGGCAGGAACTGGAGCTGCGGCGGCAGGAACTGGAGCTGCGGTGGCAGGACCAGCGAGCGGCTCTGGCTCCGCGGCCGCGAGGTCCGGGGATAGCTGCGGCTCCGAGACCACAGCTGGGACTGGAGGTCGCTGCTGCTCCGGGACGGCAGCGGCAGGACCTGGAGGTCGCTGCTGCTCCGGGACGACAGCGGCGGGAACTGGAGGTCGCTGCTGCTCCGGGACGACAGCGGCGGGAACTGGAGGTCGCTGCTGCTCCGGGATGACAGCGGCGGGAACTGGAGGTCGCTGCTGCTCCGGGACGGCAGCGGGGGGAACTGGCGGTCGCTGCTCTGGGACGGCAGCGGCGGGAGCTGGAGGTCGCTGCTGATCTGGGACGGCAGCGGCGGGAACTGGAGGTCGCTGCTGCTCTGGGACGGCAGCCGCGGGAGCTGGAGGTCGCTGCTGCTCTGGGACGGCCGCGGCGGGAACTGGAGGTCGCTGCTGATCTGGGACGGCAGCGGCGGGAACTGGAGGTCGCTGCTGCACTGCGACTGCGGCGGCCGGGACTGGAGGTCGCCACGGTATGGAGACAGCGGCGGCCGGGACTGGAGGTCGCCGCGGTACGGAGACGGCGGCGGCCGGGACTGGAGGTCGCCGCGGTACGGAGACGGCGGCGGCCGGGACTGGCGAAAGCTGAGCCGCAGAGGCGGTAGGAACCGGAGCTAGCTGCGGCGAAGAGGTGACAGGAACAGGAGCCGGCTGCAATGCAGTCTGACTACGGGGAGCCGGAGTCGACCGGGCCACTGAGTGTTCCGCTACCCTTGCATGGCTCAGTCTCCGGCTGAGAAGGCGCTTGACCATATACTCAGAGTTCCCCAGAGGGTCAAAAACTCTCATCAGAGCAGTCACAAAGTCCACATACCCCACAGTATTAGGCTGGTCGCTGCTCACTGTGTACATGGCCCAGTCCAAAGCCCTTCCCCGCAGTAAGCAGACCACGTAAGACACCTTGGACCTGTCTGAGGCGAAAGTCAGGGGCTGTCGGTCAAACACCCGTTGGCATAGCAACAGGAAGCCCTGACACTTCCCCAGTGTTCCATCATAGGGACCTGGAGGTGGCACGGGGGACTCCCGAACCGGCGGGGCGAGGACTGGAGAGGGGAGTGCAGGTGATGGGTCCGGTGCTGGAGCCGGCTGAAGCTGGCCTGTCCGAACCAGTCCCTGCAAGATGCGGCCAACCCCAGAGACCTCACCTGCCATGGATCGCAGGGCTTGACGCATCTCCATGAGCATCTGCTGGGGGGCCTCCAGCTGCGTGCTATGTCCGGCTAGCGTAGCTGCTCCTGTGGTTGCTGGGTCCATTATGGTCAGGTCGTTCTGTCACGGGAGTTCACAGATAGGACCCAAACGCAAGACCACAGGAGACAGAAGTGAATGTTAATCAGCCTTTATTTAGACAGGTGGGTTGCTGGTGTGGAGCCCGTGGTCCGACACCCGAGCGGCAGATCGACGGTGTGAGGCCCGTGGCTCGACACTGGAGGGCTGGTGAGTTGACGGCGTGAAGTCCCGTGGCTCGATACTGGAGTCGACAGAGTGTAATCCGTAGACCACAACGAGAGCAGAGCGGCGGAGCGCATCCACAAACACAAGGAGGGCAGAGCCGTGGAGTGTAATCCACAGGGTTTCAGCGGGTTGAAGACGGTACGACCTGACACTCCCAGACTGCAGGACCAGAGTTTATATAGTGGCAGGCTACTCATTAAGGGGCCCTGAGTCTGGTGTGTCAGGCTGCAGGAGGTGATCAGCTTGAGTGTCCTCAGCCGTGCACGATTAAGGGTGCGGCCCTGGGAGGTGTCTGAAGGCAGAGGACAAACAGAGCACATGGCACACCACAACAGACAGGGGAATCCTGGATCCTGACATAGTCACGTTAATTATGGGTCAATCTTCCATCAAATCTGTTGTATTTATTTAACATTTCGTGAAGTTATTTAACAAGTGTTGTCTGTTCGTCCCCTCATGCAAAATGACACAATTATTCTGCAGAGAAGAAAATGACTGAAAATAGGCAGATACAGTGTGTCTGTGAGAGAGAGTGTGAGAGGAGCATCGTCATCCAGTGAGAGAAGTTGACACACACACCCACACACACACACACACACACACACACCCACACACACACACACACCCACACACACACACTAAAAGAGAGGTTGAGTGTGATGGATGGCCTGTCTCTTGTCTCTCAGGGCTCAGTGTGAGAGGAGGGAGGGCTGCTTCAGCCACAGGAGCGTGTAATAACTGCTGAGGAATCTCAATGGCCCCGAACCCCCATGAGATCTCTACAAGATCTCCTCTCTAAAGACAAACCGATAACAGAAACATCAACAACTGCATTATATAACATATATATATATATGGTGTGTGTGTGTGTGTTGTAATTAACTAGTACCTCGCGTGCACTGAGCCAATTCTTCTGGGATGAATTCCTGCCTGATGTTCTGTAGCGCTGAGGTGTTTCAGAAAGCCTCATCGCTGTGTCTGCCTGCCCTCCTCTACTGTCACACCAGGTCACTCAGTGTGTACACCAGGTCACTCAGTGCGTACACGAGGTCACTCAGTGCGTCCACCAGGTCACTCAGTGCGTACACCAGGTCACTCAGTGCGTACACCAGGTCACTCAGTGAGTCCACCAGGTCACTCAGTGTGTACACCAGGTCACTCAGTGAGTACACCAGGTCACTCAGTGTGTACACCAGGTCACTCAGTGAGTACACCAGGTCACTCAGTGTGTACACCAGGTCACTCAGTGTGTACACCAGGTCACTCAGTGCGTACACCAGGTCACTCAGTGTGTACACCAGGTCACTCAGTGTGTACACCAGGTCACTCAGTGCGTACACCAGGTCACTCAGTGTGTACACCAGGTCACTCAGTGCGTACACCAGGTCACTCAGTGCGTACACCAGGTCACTCAGTGCGTACACCAGGTCACTCAGTGCGTACACCAGGTCACTCAGTGTGTACACCAGGTCACTCAGTGCGTCCACCAGGTCACTCAGTGCGTACACCAGGTCACTCAGTGCGTACACCAGGTCACTCAGTGAGTCCACCAGGTCACTCAGTGTGTACACCAGGTCACTCAGTGAGTACACCAGGTCACTCAGTGTGTACACCAGGTCACTCAGTGAGTACACCAGGTCACTCAGTGTGTACACCAGGTCACTCAGTGTGTACACCAGGTCACTCAGTGCGTACACCAGGTCACTCAGTGTGTACACCAGGTCACTCAGTGTGTACACCAGGTCACTCAGTGCGTACACCAGGTCACTCAGTGCGTACACCAGGTCACTCAGTGCGTACACCAGGTCACTCAGTGCGTACACCAGGTCACTCAGTGCGTACACCAGGTCACTCAGTGCGTACACCAGGTCACTCAGTGAGTACACCAGGTCACTCAGTGCGTACACCAGGTCACTCAGTGCGTACACCAGGTCACTCAGTGCGTACACCAGGTCACTCAGTGCGTACACCAGGTCACTCAGTGTGTACACCAGGTCACTCAGTGTGTACACCAGGTCACTCAGTGTGTACACCAGGTCACTCAGTGTGTACACCAGGTCACTCAGTGCGTACACCAGGTCACTCAGTGTGTACACCAGGTCACTCAGTGCGTACACCAGGTCACTCAGTGTGTACACCAGGTCACTCAGTGTGTACACCAGGTCACTCAGTGTGTACACCAGGTCACTCAGTGCGTACACCAGGTCACTCAGTGTGTACACCAGGTCACTCAGTGTGTACACCAGGTCACTCAGTGCGTACACCAGGTCACTCAGTGCGTACACCAGGTCACTCAGTGAGTACACCAGGTCACTCAGTGCATACACCAGGTCACTCAGTGCGTACACCAGGTCACTCAGTGCATACACCAGGTCACTCAGTGCGTACACCAGGTCACTCAGTGAGTACACCAGGTCACTCAGTGGGTACACCAGGTCACTCAGTGCGTACACCAGGTCACTCAGTGCGTACACCAGGTCACTCAGTGTGTACACCAGGTCACTCAGGGTCACTCAGTGCGTACACCAGGGTCACTCAGGGTCACTCAGTGCGTACACCAGGTCACTCAGTGCGTACACCAGGTCACTCAGTGCGTACACCAGGTCACTCAGTGCGTACACCAGGTCACTCAGTGTGTACACCAGGTCACTCAGGGTCACTCAGTGTGTACACCAGGTCACTCAGTGCGTACACCAGGTCACTCAGTGCGTACACCAGGTCACTCAGTGTCACTCAGTGTGTACACCAGGTCACTCAGTGGGTACACCAGGTCACTCAGTGGGTACACCAGGTCACTCAGTGCGTACACCAGGGTTCCCATCGGTCACGGCGGTTATAGTCCGCCACAGTGCAGTGAGTCGTGTTCGCCCTCCCAGCACACTGTGGGAGGGTTTTAACTGGAGAAGACCCACCGTGCGCGTGTGAAGCGCCGCACTGCGCCCACAGTCCTGGTTCTCAGGCAGCGAGGTGGGTGTGATGTCGAAGAGATGGAGAAATATAATTAGAGACTGAGTTTATAATGCAACATTACTCTTTAAGGCTGTTTGCCAGAATGATTTCTGCAGTCTGTGAAATGTATTTGTGAGAAAGCGGATTGAACACACCCGGGACCATGCAGCACCCTCTCTTACTGTGTTTTTGCACTTTTTATAAAGGTCCATGTGGTCTTTAGAGACTGGAGGTGTAACAGTGTCGTTTATTTTCCCACCAAAGTATATAGGTAAGAACGATAATCTCTTTCTTATTTGTGCGTCACTGATGCTTCAACGTCAGACACAAGAAGAAGAAGAAGCTTCTGAATATTAAGCTCACTGTCCAGTAACACGAGGGTGCAGATGTGTTCACCGAAGAGCACAACTGTCTTTGACACGGGAGGGCGTCTGATTGCAATTCTAAGCAATTCACAATGAGGATTATTTTTTGTCACGAGTGATCAGTCAGATATTTACGTGTTAAAATAACCCAAAATCAGACATTTGATGAATGCATTGAAAATGATGCTGTTGTCTGTGGCGTCTTCCACTAAAGAGCTGAAGGATTAAGGAAGAGAAACACAATCGTAAGTGCATTAAGGATCACAATATGAACTTCTTAAGTTCCTGAAATGTAACAAATGCTGTTTTCTTCGTGTTCTACGGCAAGAAAACCTCTGAGAACAAAACCAATTTCAACACAAGCACAGTTTGTTCTCTTGTAGTTCTCTGCGCCTGTTTGTTTCTTCCCTTCTCTCTTCAGGGGGAATTAGTTCATGTCACACTTATAAGTTGATGACACGCTGCTGCTGCTAATGAGAAGACCCGGCTGCCTTTCAGCATCCGCTCACTTTGCAGGGAGACGCAGAGAACCACTGCAGGCTTTGCATTCGCTGAATATCCTGACACCTGCTCCCTATCGATTCAGCTTCATGTGCACACTTCAATCACCCGTTCCACGCAGCCCTTCTTTGGCTTTGTGTTTTGTTTGTAGTAAGAAAAAAGGGATGAAAAGGAGAGAGGAGGAGGAGGCTAGAGAGAACAGAAGTAACCCCAAAACAACAGCTCGCATTTGAAAACATACAGCGATGAATGCACCTGATGTGTGCGTGAGAAGAGATGGAATATGACTCGTGTGGCGAGAGCTCCGGGAGACGCACGACTCGTGACTCATGCGGGGAACGTGTCTTCACCTCCCCGAGGCGGGTGTCTTCTCAGCCACAGCACTTGCAACAAAAACGCATCCGCTGTTCGTGCGTCTTTGACGTCGTTGAAATATTTGGGATCGTCACAAATTGGCAGTTTTTCAGCAACGATCGTTTGTTATGGTTTCTGCAGAAGATGCCGCTCCACCACAAAACAAATATGTGATTTTAAAATACGACGGAAAGTAAATGCATTTGTGTGCTGAAGCACTTAAATCTTGTAACAAAGGAAAACATAATTCAAATGCAAAATATAGCCCCAGATGCATGATAATAATGGAATCATATACGGTGAATCATCTTGAGCCACTTTGGTTATTTCGATACCCAGGGACTTCATGCAAGACAAACTTCTCTGGGACATCACAGCCCTTCCTCAAAAAAAAAATGATGAAGCAATTTTCTGCAAGTAGCTGAGGAATATCCACGTGTAAATGAGGGTAAATACGATGTATGTGTTTAGAGATCTTCATGTCTTATTTGTTCTGCTTATTGAACATAACACTGGTTTGTTCACTCACTTCATCAGCTTTTACACTTTCTCCACTTTTCTTGAGAAAGAGCTGAAGATTGGGATCTCACATGGTTTTCCTAACGATAACCTCAGCGGTGGAACCTGTCAGCTGACTGCTCAACATTCACACATTCACGCTGAGCCGGAGAGCTCAGCAACCGGGTTAGGGGTCGCTGCTGACTTTAGCTGATATTCGCCAACTTTTAGGAAAAGATCGTGTTTTGGTTAGTAACTACAGAGGTGCCACAAGTTACGCAAAAATGTCACGAGTGACTGCGTATTATTTTTTGCTGCGAATCCTGGATGAGACCAGCCTAAACTAATCACGTTTCATATTCACACGCTTGAAAAAGGGATCGACGCTCTATTTCCTGTTACAACAAATCCCAGACATCTCTGTTCATACCTCACGTTTGTATTTAGATTTATTTTTTGCCTGATTTTCAAACATTAAGAGCCTCGAGCCACGTGAACAGCTCAGTGAGGCCGTACTAACAACGCTTTGAGCTAAATGCAAACATCAGCATCCTAGCATGCCCGTACTGACAATGCTAACGTGTTGATGTTCACCACGTTCAACATCTCAGTTTAGCATGTTAGCATGCTAACATGCTAACATCAGGAAATGTCTTTAGTCTTGTAGGTGTTTGGTCATGAGCCGGCGCTATGAAAAGTCAAAGGATCATTAAAGCGATTGCAATTATACATTTTGAGGGGAACATGAATGTCAGAACCACATGTCCTCACAACATATCCAACAGTTGTTGAGACATTTAACCAAAAACCAAAAACGTCATGGTGGTGGAAGAGGAAAAGTCAGAGGATCCCCGAAGTCAGAAGGGATTCGTCCTCTCGAGTTATTTTACTCCGGACCAAAGCCTCGGACCGAGATGCTAAACTGCTAGCATGGCGATAAATGTGGAAAGAACTGCTGGGCCACTTCTAGAGCTGCGAGCGCGACGGAGAAAGGAGGACAACGGAGGACAACGGAGGACAAAGTGGGACGGTTATCAGTCATCTGCCACGGGTCGGTCAAACCGCCCTTCAGAGGGAAGCTCTCCCTCCACAGGCAGCGGTGATTGCTCGAAACCGCTCTTATGATGTCAAGAAGTAATTCACATCGCTGTTTCTCCACTTAATCCCAAACACCATGAGCGGTAGCGGCGTGAGGTGTGCGTTCCCTTTTAACCACCGAGGTTATTGGGTGTGCAGCAAACCTGACAATCCAGAAATGAGCTTTTTTCTTTTCCTCGCCCACTGTGCTCATTTTCAGCTACGGTTCATAACAGCTGGAGCTAAATACCTGCAAGTGAAGTTTAAAAGGCATAACAGCTCCAGCTAAATGTCTGAAATGCTAATTTAACTGTCACAGGAGAGTGGACCAGAAATACCTGCTCATCATAAAACGTATACAGAGATCAGCAGGCAGAAGCACACTCAACATTACATTATTTAATGCGCTACATTAAACCCAATAAAGTCAGAAGTGGTAAGAGTGACCGTGACGTCACCCATTGGTTTGTGGACTCCAGTTCTAAAGCCTGGAATTCGTCATTTTGTCCGTCGCCATCTTGGTTTTTGGGCGTCAACATCTAGTATTTCGTCGCCATCTTGGAATACTGTCGTCGCCATAAACTCATGTTTACAATGTTTACTGAGGTAATAAATCAAGAGAGAAGTAGAGTTATTTTCTCAGAGACTTCTATACAACCAGACTTCTCTTTGCAACCCCCTGCTGGCTAGATAGCTATAGCTACAAGCTACAGGCACTTCTGTTATTCTATTTATTCAGGGCAAAAGTGTTGATAGCATCCTGTACCCTGTACTTTGGATCTCCCACTTTAGACTGCATCAACAAGCTTAATACTGTAAGTACAGGAAATAATGATCTCTATAAATACATACTCAGTGGGACCTCATGTACCGTTAACGTCTCCACCCCCACGCAGCGCACACTTTCATCAATACAAACGCACCCCCAACCCAACACCCTCCACGTATTCATTGCGTTGTCTGTGGAACGTACACCCACACGCACAAACACATCAATACACAGTCACTTATCTCTCAGAGGTTGAATAAACACATTACGTCCGCCCACACACACACACACACACACACACACACACACACACACACACACACACACACACACACACACACACACACACACACACACACACCACACACATGAGACACACATGCTACCTGTTCACAAAAATCCCATCTGCTGGTGTCACAATAGAAAAGAAGACACGCTAGCAGCGTAATGGGTGAATCACAGCAGCCATTAAACGATGGCCCGCTAATACACACTATTTAATCAGATACTGCGCAGCACCACGGCGGGGAGTCCATTTCCATTTCATGAACCTTTAAAAAGCTTCTCCATTGTCATTTACCTCCCCGCCTCTCTTCTTTTATGGCTGCATAAGCCGTCGTTGAGTGTTTTATGAAGATCTACGAGCGTCGTAAAAACGCGTTGGGGTTGTTTGTCGTCACTCTTTCATTGCGTTTCATGATCGTAATGCTTTCTGGTGAGACACTGCCGTGATGTTGTCAATAAAACAGACATTAGTCACGTCAATAACGAGCGTCCAGTGTGCAAACGTGCAAACACGCATTCACACGACCCTCACGTGGGTGTGGCAGCCATGATGCTTTTCTGTCTCTTACATTTATACTCCTGCACTTTAAACATGATCACAAATACAAAGGCTGATGCTGAATTTATGTTTCAGGAGAGGCCGAAACTCCTTGTGCGCACGTGAGCCCGAGTTATTTTAGATTCAGCTCGTCATGTCGTGCTACATCTACAAGTGCACAAGAGTTCCTCTCGAGACTCAATGAAGAACCTGCTTGCTCATTTACATGAACTGTCCTATTCCTGCAGATGTAACACAGTTCATTCCAGAGGAAACGTGGTTTTGAAGTTTACTTTCAGGAAAATCTCACACAAGTATGCGTAAAGTTAATATCTGACATATGCTATTATGTCAGAATATTTGAATAACAAATGTGGCTGATTTGTCTAAAACGATGCGCTAAACGATGCATTAAACTGGAGACAGCAGATGGCTGAAGGTGTGTAATTAAACACACTCAGACATTCCAGCAGCTCTGAGTCTGAACCTATGGTTTGAGAGAGTGTGTGTGTGTGTGTGTGTGTGTGTGTGTGGGGGGGGGGGGGGGGTGTTATTACTCTTGTTGTGGGGAAATAAACATGTTCACACATTGTGGGGACTTGCTTTCCTTTTCTGGGACAACAATGAACGTCCATGATGTAAATCCTTTAGTACACTTGGTTTAAGATTAGGTTTAGCTAAGGTTGGTTTAAGAGTTAGGTTTAGCTAAGGTTAGGTTAAGAGTTAGGTTTAGCTAAGGTTAGGTTAAGAGTTAGGTTTAGCTAAGGTTAGGTTAAGAGTTAGGTTTAGCTAAGGTTGGTTTAAGAGTTAGGTTTAGCTAAGGTTAGGTTAAGAGTTAGGATTAGCTAAGGTTAGGTTAAGAGTTAGGTTTAGCTAAGGTTAGGTTAAGAGTTAGGTTTAGCTAAGGTTAGGTTAAGAGTTAGGATTAGCTAAGGTTAGGTTAAGAGTTAGGTTTAGCTAAGGTTAGGTTAAGAGTTAGGTTTAGCTAAGGTTAGGTTAAGAGTTAGGATTAGCTAAGGTTAGGTTAAGAGTTAGGATTAGCTAAGGTTAGGTTAAGAGTTAGGATTAGCTAAGGTTAGGTTAAGAGTTAGGTTTAGCTAAGGTTGGTTTAAGAGTTAGGTTTAGCTAAGGTTAGGTTAAGAGTTAGGATTAGCTAAGGTTGGTTTAAGAGTTAGGTTTAGCTAAGGTTGGTTTAAGAGTTAGGTTTAGCTAAGGTTAGGTTAAGAGTTAGGATTAGCTAAGGTTAGGTTAAGAGTTAGGTTTAGCTAAGGTTGGTTTAAGAGTTAGGTTTAGCTAAGGTTAGGTTAAGAGTTAGGTTTAGCTAAGGTTAGGTTAAGAGTTAGGATTAGCTAAGGTTAGGTTAAGAGTTAGGATTAGCTAAGGTTAGGTTAAGAGTTAGGATTAGCTAAGGTTAGGTTAAGAGTTAGGATTAGCTAAGGTTAGGTTAAGAGTTAGGATTAGCTAAGGTTAGGTTAAGAGTTAGGTTTAGCTAAGGTTGGTTTAAGAGTTAGGTTTAGCTAAGGTTAGGTTAAGAGTTAGGATTAGCTAAGGTTGGTTTAAGAGTTAGGTTTAGCTAAGGTTGGTTTAAGAGTTAGGTTTAGCTAAGGTTAGGTTAAGAGTTAGGATTAGCTAAGGTTAGGTTAAGAGTTAGGTTTAGCTAAGGTTGGTTTAAGAGTTAGGTTTAGCTAAGGTTAGGTTAAGAGTTAGGTTTAGCTAAGGTTAGGTTAAGAGTTAGGATTAGCT